>NC_036180.2:1500000-1791361 GCF_900002385.2 Plasmodium yoelii | reverse complement strand
CTGAAAACCCTAAACCCTGAACCCTGAACCCTAAACCCTGAACCCTGAACCCTAAACCCTGAACCCTGAACCCTAAACCCTGAACCCTAAACCCTGAACCCTGAACCCTAAAGTATCAAACTCTTTACACTAAGAAACAATTTTAAAAAATCGAATAAAAATGTCTATTAAAATGAACGTATTATTAATTTATAGATAGTACAATATCAAATATTTTTATTCAAGAAATTGTATGTACCACTGTACTAGTTAACATATTGGAAATTTATTTTTAAACTATAAATTAAGTATATCATATTAATTTCATATATTGCATCAAAATGGGGCATAAAATTGGATTCTCTATATAACAATTATCTGTAGTTAACCATATTTTATTTTTAGTATTAATTTAAAATTAATGTAAAGTAATAATACAATAGTAATACTATAGTAAGTTTATATATATATATTATTGAAATTATCTAAATTGCCTTAAATTGGAGATATTTGTTTTGGTCATATGTATAACATAAATTATGCTTAAATTTATGATTATTAATAATATTCATTCTAATTTTATTATAAAAATTTAAGGAATTTTATAATGGTTAAAAATGGATCTCCTTATAGTATGTCTCAATATAGAAAAATACAAATTTGTTTCTCATGTTTTAATAAATAGATTTATACTCATGAACCTGTAAATATCTAAAAATTAATAAATCTATTATTAGTATATTTTTTAAAAGTATATAAATAAATATTTTCTAATATATTTTAAATATTTAATACTTGTTTCGAATGCTACATACCACTGTTTTATTAAAATTATAGTATTTTCAAATTAAGTTACATGCTACATTTTCTATGCAAATTAAATAAATTTATATTGTTTTTAATGAATGTAGATAAATTCAAAATTAATTTTAATGTGCTCAATAACTTTATTATTATTCCAATATACCTTATTGGATAATTTTATAATATATTTTCCCATCTTTTCCATTCTTTAAAACAACAATTAGCACTGAACCCGTATTTATAAGCTTAAATAAGTCTTCGAATGCATATTGTTTTTAAAATAATGCTTATTAAATATTAACAAATAAATAAATATTGATGCAAATTTTAAAATATAATAGAAAACAATATGTATTAGGTTGTTATATTGCACTTTAAGAGGAGAGAGATAAGATATATTGCTATTTTAATATATAAATTTAAATAAATATTTGCTAAACATTCTACATAGTTCATTTTTATCTTATATATTTTATTGTTATATTTATCAATGTATATACAATTAAATAATTTATTAAAAATTCTATATTTTATTAATTCTATGGTAAAATCGTGATAATATAATACGCGTTAATATGGAATAATGAAAAGAAATTTAACGTTGATTGAGTCTTTATCATTTTCTTTATTTATTCAGTTTTTTAAAATATAATACTACAAATCCCAAATTGAATTTTTAACAAATATATAACATTGATACCTTTATAATATATTATTATGTGTCTTTTCGATAATATTAATATTTAATTATATGAAGTTTCCACAATAAAACAATATTTCAATATTAGTTACTAGTAGAGTAATTTATTATATTATATTTATAGGGGTATAATAATAATGTTATTCTATATATCATATTATTTATAATTATTAGAACAAAATATGATATGAAAATTTATTAATATACTTATATTCTATTTTTTAAATCTTTTAAAATATTATTTATTTATACCTCAAAATATAAAATTTAAAAATTAATAGTGATTAATCTATTATTATACCTTATGATAATTAAATTAATATATATATATAACTATTCCTACCAATATAAATTAGAACATTAGCATAAATTAAAATTATTGAAATGAAAAAAATGAGTATTATATATATTTATAATTTATAAATTTATTATAATATATTTATAGTACATTTTTTATGTATTACTAAAAATGTTAGATGCATAAAATGCCTTTTATAGATAACGCTGTATTTTCGATTCTCGATCGATCTTTTATAAATATCTATTATTACAGTTCAGTTGGATAACATGATTTAAATCAAAATAAATATGATACATGTTATAAGTTTTACTAAATAAAATTTTCATAAAATAAAGAAACTTTGTTATATGGATAATTCAATATAGTCTCTGATAAAAAGATTTATATAATATGAATTCATATATAGCAGATATCTATATTAATATATGCAATATAGACATTTTATTTTAATCATATTAAATCGGCATGAACACTCAATTATATATATTATAACTTATAAAACAGGTTGCGCAATTCATTAAATATTAGCTTATGCCCCTTCTTGGTTGCATATTTAGACTTTTGGTTTCATCTTGTGATTAAAAATACGAGTATAGTACACATATTAAATTAGTGTTTAATTATAAAAATTAAATAAATATATAATACTTAGCCCCAACCCGAATATGGGTTCCACAATACAACCCTGACCCATAACATAAAAACTATATAAAAATTATGCAAAAATTATTTCCCAATAGACAACTTCTTAACATATATTAATCATTATTAATCTTCGAATTATATATTATTGATTCATTTTCTTCTTTATATTTTTTAGTTTTTCTCTTATTTGTTGTTTTTTAAATCGTTTCCGAAATCCAAATAATGAATACTAATATAAAATGTTAAGAAATGTACGATTTTTTTGTTAATGTTTGCATATATATAATAATATTTTTTTTAATTCCTTATTATTTACCTTATAAGAAATTCCTAAAAAAATTCCTATTGCACCAAATATAGATAAAACTAGTAATAAATTGTTTGCTATCGACGAACTTGATGTAATTTGTGTTGATTTTATCGATGGAAGGGATGAACTATCTTTATATTTATCTTTTAATTTATTATAATCAGTTGATAAACTAGACAACATTTTATTATATGAACTGTTCCCAGTAATACTATAATTTCCATTAAGCTGTTCGTATTTTTTAACAAATTCTTTAGCTTTTTCTGAACATGATGTGCAATTTGAATTTTTATCAAATTCAGTATACATTTCACATAATATTTTAAATGCATCATATAATTCAGATATAATACTTTTATTCATATCTACATTCGTCAAATCGTGTTTTTTACTTATAAGTTCCATATAACTGCTATATTCATTAATACCAGATATAGTATTTGTATACCTTTCACCACCCTTTATATATATATTATAAAAAAAAACTAGACTTTCTTTTAATTCACTTTCCATTAGGCTTAACATATAACTTAACCATATAATAATGTAATCAACAATATTGATGTTATTTTTTGCAACCTTCTCAAACAAAGAAGAATCCTTAAAAAATGCATCAAAAAAATATAAGCACCCAGCATTAATTTTTTTGAAATCATTATCACAACCACCAGTACAATAATCTTTGAAATATTCATCTTTAAATGTATACTTTCCGTCACTGTTCAATTGATCGGGGAATTTCTCCCTTACTAAAAGGAAGTTCTTACACTAAAAAAATATTTAAAAATAATTATTAGAAATGTGCATTAATGAAAATTTTATTAAAATAAAGTTTAATGAAATTTATATATAATACAATATCAAAAATTGTAAAGGAAATTTTTATTATTAAAAAATGCATATACTATTTCGGCATCCATTATAATGGGATTTTATTTTTAATTTGTAAATTGAGTAGAATCATGCTGCTTTATATACGTTGTCCCCAATATGTGACGCAAATACTTTAACCCTATATATAACAACTGTCTGTAGTTAAATGTATTATAACTTTTTAATAATTAAATTATTATATATAATAAAATAATATTATTAGTAAAGAAACGTTATATTCCTGTTTATCATAATTAGCTAAATTACCTTAAATAGAGGGTTGCTTAATACATTTTTGATTAAATATAGATATGATGCATTTTATACAAAAATGCTATTCTTACTAGCATCTGGATAACTTTATTATAAAAATGGATATACTTTTATAATGAATTTAACGTATTTTTGAACATAGAAAAGGAATATATTTATATCTTCTGTTTTAGTGATTTCAATTCTAAAACTTAAGTACTATATAAATCTAAAAAATAAAAAATAATATTATTACTATAATCCTTAAAAGTATATAAATAGTCGCTTTTTAAAATATATTAAATTTTTATATAGTTTTTTCTTATAATATATAATACTGTTTTTTCTAAAATTATAGTATTTTCAAATTAAGTTACATGTTCCTCTTTCTATGCAAATTATATAATTTATATTTTTTTTATTTATTATAAATAAATTCGTAATTTATTTTAATGAGTCTTATAACATTATTTTTATTTCTATATACTTAAATTTATAAATATTCCGTATTAGATAATTATAGAATATATTTCGCGTATCATTTCCATAGTTTAAAACACCAATTAGTACTGAATCAGTACTTATGCTATTTATAAGCTTAAATAAGTCTTTGAATATAGATTGTTTTAAAAATCATACTCAGTAAATATTAAATATTAACAAATAAATAATTATTGGCGTAAATTTTAAAGTATAATAGAAAACTATGTGTATTATATTGATATATTGCACTTTGAGAGGAGAGAGATAAGATATATTTGCAATTTTAATATATAAATTTAGATAAATATTCGTTAAATGTTCTACAATGTTCATTTTTATCTTATATACTTTATTATTATTGTTATCAATGTATATACATTCAAATAGTTTATTAAAAGATCTATATTATATTAATTTTATGATAAAACAATGCTATTTGTAATTAAAGATTATTTATTAAACAATGATAATATAATACGCGTTAATATTGAATAATAAAAAGATATTTAACGTTGAGTCTTTATACTTTTTTTTATTTATCCATATTTTATAATATAAAATTATAAACCCAAATTGGATCTTTAACAAATATATAAAAATTATGCCTTTATAATGTATTATTATGTGTATTTTCGATAATATTAATATTTAATTATATGAAGGTTTCACAATAAAATAATATTTCAATATTAGCTATTAGTATAGTATTTATTAGATCATATGTATAGGCATATAATAATAACTATATTATATATATCAAATTATTTACAATTATTATAACAAACTATAACATTATATTTTATTAATATACTTATATTTTATTTTTTAAATCTTTTGAAATATAATTTATTTATACCTCAAAACTATAAAGTTTAAAAATTAATAATGATCAATCTAATATTATACCTTTATAGTAAATAAATTAATGTATATATAACTATTTCTATTAATATTAATTAAAACTTTAACATAAAATGATACTATATATAATCGAAAAATAAAAGGATTGTATACATATATCTATAATTTAATTTTTTGTTAATATGTATATTTTTATTGATTATTAAAAATGTTAGATGCATAAAATACAGTTTATAGATAACGTTGTGTTATCGAATCTCGATATACCACGGATCTACATTTCATGAATACCTAATATATATTGGTAATATGTTTAATTAACAATAAAAATATACCCATTAACCTGAAGGTATATTATATTGTAGGTGAATATTCAAAATGAATCAATTATAATTATACTTTGATATATAAAAGTATTATACTGTTCGGTTATAAAAATACGATTTGAATCTAAATAAATATGATACAAATAATAAGTTTTGCTAAATAAAATGTTTCATAAACCAAAGAAACATTTTATTTTATACATAATTAAATATAGCCCCTGATTAACAAGTTTTATATAATAGGCAATTATGACATAGCATAATATGAATTCATATATAATCAATATAGACATTTTATTTTAATCATATTAAATTGACATGAACACTCAATTTAATATATTATAACATATGAAAAAATATTATGCGACACATTTCATATTAATGGATATGTTCCTTGGGGGGCATATTTGGACTTTTGATTTCATCTTGTGATTAAACATGCGGAATGAAACATATATTAAATTAGTGTTCAAATTATAAAAAATTAAATAAAGATATAATACTTAGCTCTAACCCGAATATGGGTTCCGCAACATAAAAACTATATAAAAATTATGCAAAAATTGCTTCCCAATAGACAGTTTCTTAAAATATTTAAATCATTAATACTATTCCTGAAATAGACATTCTCTTCGAATCATATATTAACGATTCATTTTCTTCTTTATATTTTTTATTTTTTCTCTTATTTGTTGTTTTTTAAATCGTTTCCGAAATCCAAATAACGAATACTAATATAAAATGTTAAGAAATAGATGTTTTTTTGTTAACATTTGGATATATATAATGAAAATAATTTTTTAATTCCTTATTATTTACCTTATAAGATATTCCTAAAAAAAATGCTATTGCACCAAATATCGATAAAACTGTAAATAATTTGTTTCCTGTCGACGAACTTGATGATGTAAATTCATATGTAGATGCTAATGCAGAAAATTCTGTTATCTCTGGAAGGGATTGAATATGTTTACATCTATTTTTTAAATTATTATAATCAGTTGATAAAACAGACAATATTTTACTATGCGGGGAACCTTCATCATTATATGTATTTTTTAGCTCTGTATATTTTTTAACAAACTCTTTCACATTATTTGACAGTATTTCGCCTGTTTGACTCTGTGCAACATTACCATACATACTACATATTAATTTGGATGCATCATAAAATTTAGACAGATCTTTAATATTAATATTCAATAAATCTTTTTGTTTATCTATAAAATCATTAAGACCTGTATATCTACCAGAATCATTTATAAATTTTTCATATTTATCATTATTTTTTACATGACTATTATAAAAGTCGTATATTTTTGTGGTATTGTGTTTTGTGCTTTGATTTAATTGATAACTAAACCATGAAATAATATATAGAAAAAATGCATTAGTATTATTTTCATCATAACTTTTATTTTGGAGCATAGAATAATAATGTCCAAGTAACCATAAAAATCCAACCGTAATTTTTTCGGTTTCACTATTGCAGTTATTACCAGGGCAGTAATTTTTGTAATCTGTAATTTCTTCTAATTCAAAATCTGCCGCTTTATCTAATTCATCGGATAAATATTTCCTCAAAAGATCTAATTTTCCACACTAAAAAAACATTTAAAAAAAATTGATAAAAATATGTATTAAGAAAATGTTATTAAAATAAAACTTAATGAAATTTATAGGAAATATAATATCAAAAAATGTATATACCAATTCATCATTCATTATAATGGAATATAATTTATAATCTCTAGGTTAAGGGGGTATCATATTATATATATATACTAAAATAGATAATACAATTATTTAATCCTATATACAGCAATTATTTGTAGATAAAAATATTTTTATTATTCTTAATATCAATTTAAAGATAATATGGAACAATATATACTTTTATTGTAGTTAGATAAATTGCCTTATTTTGGGGGGGTTTAATACATTTGTTATTATTGTATATATAATACAATTTTGTATAAACTGTTATCCTTAATAACAATCATATGATCATTATTATAAAAATTAAAGCAACATTGTAATAAGTTAGAATATATCTCCTTATGCATGTGATTTAATATAGAAAATAAACGTCATATCTTTTGTTTTAATAAATGTCCTTCTAAAACATAAAAACTGTATAAATATAAAAAATAAAAAATATTATTATTAGTATAATTTCTAAAAGTATATAAATATATCTTTTCTAATATATTTGTTTCTTATAATATATAATACAGTTTTTTCTAAAATTATAACATTTATAAAATAAGTTGTATTGCTCTCTTTTTTAATTGCATATAAATAATTTTAATATTATTTTATTTAATATAGATAACTTTACAATATATGTTAATGAGTCCAATAACTTTATTTTTATTCTTATATAATTAAATTTAGAAATATACCTTATTATATAATTTTATAATATATTTTGCACATATTTCCCACGGTTTAAAACGACAATTAGAACTAAAACTGTATTTATAAGCTTATATAACTATTTTAATGCATATTGTTTTTAAAATAATACTTAGTAAATATTAAATATATAACACATAAATACGTATTGATGAAAATTTTTAAGTATAATAGAAAATTATGTGTATTATATTGGTATATTGCACTTTGAGAGGAGAGATAAGGGAAGTATGATTTTTTAAGACAAGGATGTAGCCATATAAGATTTATTTATATTTTATATTTTCTACCATTAAAACTTTCAATTAATGTATACATTAAAATTATTCATTAAAAATAACTTAGAGTTATTAATTTCTAAATATATGGTTTGCTTTTGTATTTATAATAAACTATATTTTTAAGTAAACTATAGAATTATTAATATTATTTTGCTTGATAGTGTTAATTCTAATATTATCGCATTAAAGCATATTTAAATGAATGTTATAATATTTCATTTTATCCTGTATGCATACAAATTTATTCTTATTACAAGTTTAATAATATATATCAATATATTTGAATCAAATGAATTTAATGATTTGTTCGTATTTAATACTTTATTTATTGTTATTACTATTATTATGTTTACTGTTATATCACTGTATAGTACAACGAAGTAATTAATTCACTCAAGAGGAATACTTTAATTCAATTAGTATTTTTCCTTGTTTCATTGTTTTAAAGTATAACATTTTAGATCATATTATTTCGCAATAACAATATATTTAAATTATATATTTGTAAATTTGTATATATATAATATCCTAATAAAAATATTATTAATTCAAATTAAATTAATTATTACATACCATTATATTTTGCATTAATATGTAATTGTATATGTTTCACAAATTTAACATATTTCAGTTTTAGTAATTTATACAATATTATATATATTATAACAATAACGTTAATTTTATATGCCAAGTTGTTTATAAGTATTATAGCAAACTATAACATTAAATTTTATTATATACTTACATTTTATTTTTTAACTATTTTAAAATATAATTATTTATACCTCAAAACTATAAAGTTTAAAAATTAATAGTAATTAATATAATGTTATAACTTTATGATAAATTAAAGCGTATAAAGAAACTCTATTAATACTAATTAATTTTAATACAAAAAAATAATAATTACTACAATTAAAACATAAAAAATATTGTATATATAGTGCGATTTGTTGTATTACTAAAAATGTTAGATGCATAAAATATATTTTATAGGCATTGTTGTATTATCGAATCTCGATCGATATACCATACGTCTATATTTTATGATTATCTATTATACATTGGTAATATGTTTAATTAATGTTAAAAACACATGTTAATCCGAATATATATTGTAATGTAGGCAATTGTTCCAAATGAATCATCATATAATGCTATTATTACAGTTCAGTTGGCGTAATATAATTTAAATTAAAACAAATATGATACAAATAATAAGTTTACTAAATAAAATGTTTCATCAAATAAAGAAATGTATTGTATATTATGATATGGATAATTCGATGTAACCATAGATTACCAACTTTTATATAATAGGCAATTATGATATAGCATAATATGAATTAATATATGCAACATAGACATTTTTTTAATCATATTAAATCGATATGAACACTCAATTATATATATTATAACTTATGACAAAATGTTATCCAGCCCTTTTCATATTAATGGCAATGCTCCTTTGGGAGTACATATTTTTAACTTCATCTCGAAATTAAACATACGGAATGATACATATATTGAATTAGTGTTCAAATTATAAAAAATGAATACAATATAATATTTAACCTTGACCCGAATGTGGGTTCCACAACATCAAAATTATGCAAAAATTATGATAAAAACTTATATATTTCCAAATAGATAGTTTCTTAAAATACATCAATCGTCATATTCAGAATAATTTATTAATGATCAGTTTCTTCTTTATATTTTTTATTCTTTCTCTTAAACATTGTTTTTGAGATCGTTTCCGAAATCCAAGTAACGAATACTAATATAAAAATTTTAAAAAATGTATAATTTATTTATATTCACAAATTAACCAGTGCTGAATATATTGTTTAATTGACTTATTATTTACCTTATATGCAATTCCCAAGAATATTGATACGGCAACAAATATAAATCCAATTGAAATTAGTGTGCTTTTTATTACATATTTTCGTGAATATGTTGGAAGTAATGGAAAATCATAACATATACTTTTTAAATTATAATAATCATCTGATAATGTAGATAATAATTGATTATAGGGGCTGTTTATACCATTATAATAATCTTCATTAAGTTCATCATATTTTTCAACAAATTCTTCAGCTTTTCCTAAATTATTATCGCAATTTGAGTTGTTTTCATTAACCCCAGTACAAATGTCACATAATAATATAAACGCATCATAAAATCTAGACATAACTTTAATATCAATACTCATCAAATCTTCTTTTATATCTATAAGTTCATTATAAGTCTGATAACCAGTAACCTCTTTTATTTTCTGATTATACTTATTATCTTTATCATCATTATTTATATATGTTTCATAAAAAAGGCCTATAGTGCCGTTTTCATTATTTTTGATACGGTTTAACATATACCCTAACCATATCAAAATGTAATCAACAATATTGATCTTTCTTTTTGCAACAGAATTAAACTGGGTAAAACCCGCAAAGAACTCATCAAACAAATATAAACATCCAGCATTAACTTTTCCGAAAGGATCATCACATGATCCATTATCACAATATTTTTCCAAATTTTTATTAATATTTGTATTAATTCCTACAACCAATCCATCGGAAATCCACTCCCATACATTATTGAACCTTTTACACTAAGCAAGCAGTTAAAACAATTAATAAAAACGCAAATTATTAAAATAAAGTTTAATGATATTTATATGTAATACAATATAAAAAAAATGTAAAGGGAACTATTATTATTAAAAAATGCATATACCACTTCCTTATTCATTATAATGGGGTTTTATTTTTGATTTGTAAATTGAGTAGAGGCATATTCTTTTATATGTACTGCACCAAATATGTGATGCAAATGTTTTAACTCAATATATTACAGCTGTCTGTAGTTAAATATATTATAAGTTTTTCAATAAATTAATATGGAATAATAAAATAATATTATTACTAAAAAAAGGTTTTATTTGTGTTTATACTAATTAGCTAAGCTACCTTAAATAGAGGGATGCTTAATAAACTTTTTATTAAATATATGATGCATTTTATACAATAAATACTATTCTTACTAACATCTGGTATAACTTTATTATAAAAATGTATATCCTTCTATAAAGAATTTAAAGTATTTTTGAACATAGAAAAGGAATATATATATATCTTATGTTTTAATGATTCTCCTTCAAAAAATTAAATGCTGTATAAATCTAAAAAAACAAAAATTATATTATTACTATAATCCTTAAAGTATATAAATAGTCATTTTTTTAAATATATTAAATATTTAAATACTTGTTTCTAATACAATAAACCACTGTTTTATTAAAATTATAGTATTTTCAAATTAAGTTATTTTACTTACATCTATATGCAAATTGTATAAATTTATATTGTTTTTAATGAATGTATATAAATTCATAATTAATTTTAATGAGTTCTATAACTTTATTTTTATTCCTACATATTCCAATTTAGAAGTATTATTTATTTAGTAATTTTATAATGTTTTCCATATTTTTCCACCTTTAAAGCGGCAATTAGCACTGAACCCGTATTTATAAGCTTAAATAAGTTTTTATATGTAGGTCTTTTTTAAAATAGTACTTAGTAAATGTTAAATATATAACACATAAATAAGTATTGATACAAATTTTAAAGTATAATATAAAACTATGTGTATTAGGTTAGTATATTGCCGTTTGAGAGGAGAGATAAGGGACGTATGCTTTTTTAAGACAATAATGTAGCCATATAAGATTTATCTATTCTACACAGTTTAATTATTTCTTATATTTTCTACCATTAAAATTTTTAATTCATGTATACATATTAAAATTGTTCATTTAAAATGGCTTAAATTATTTTCTAAATATGCAGTTTGCCTTTATATTTTAAGGAAACTATAGAATTATTAATATTATTTTGCTTGGTATTGGTAGTCTAATGTTATCGCATTAAGGCATACTTAAATAAATGTTATAATATTTCATTTTATATTGTATACATACAATTTAATCTGATAACACCTTTAATAATATATATAATGAATTTATACCCATGGAGTGTATCAAATGGATTTAATGATTTTTTCGTATTTAATACTTTATCTATTGTTATTACTATTATTATTGTTACTGCTATATCAATGTATAGTACAACGGAACAATTAGTGCACTCAATAAAAATCCTTTAAATCAATGTAGAATATTTCCGTATTTTGTTGTTTTAAATTAACTATTTTGGAACATATTATTTCACAATAACAATTTATTTAAATTATAGATTTATATTTTGTATATATAATAACCTAATAAAAATATTATTAGTTCAAATTAATTATTACATACTTTTTCTGTATACTTTGCATTAATATATAATTGTATATGTTTCCCAAATTTAACATATTTCAGTACTTATTTATTGATACAATATTATATATATTAGAACAATAGCGATATTCTATATATCATATTATTTATAATTATTAGAACTATAACATTATATTTAATATACTTATGTTTTTTCTTTTAACTATTTTAAAATATAATATATTTATACCTCAAAATTTAAAAATTAATAGTGATTAATATAATGTTCTACCTTTATGATAAGTTAAAGCGTATGGAGCAACTTCTATTAATACAAGAAGATAATAGTAACTACAATTAAAACTTCAAAAAATCTTAGAACCATAATAATATCTATAGACAACGTTATATTGTCGATATATATCAACCTATACTTTATCACTATCTATTATATGTCCCAAGTGTCCTTAATTAACAATAATAATATGCCCATATAATGCACAGCAATATTCAAAACCAATTATCTTATAATTCATATCCACCCTCACATATAATGCTATTATTACAACATATATTCCCGTAATACAATTTAAATCAAAATAATAATGACACAAATAATAACTTTTACTAAATAAAATCTCCATAAAATTAAGAAACATATTATGATGTGCATAATTCAATATACTCCCTCATTAACAAGTTTTATTTAATAAAAATTATTATATAGCAAATATCTATATTAATATATGCAATATAGACATTTTATTTTAATCATATTAAATCGACATGAACACTCAATTGTATATATTATACTTTATGGGAATTATGGTATTGCCCCTTTCATATTAGTTTATACCCCCATTTTGATTGCATATTTAGACGACATCCCGTAATTAAGCATACGAGGTAATAAATATTGTCAAATTATAAACAAACTAATAAAAATATAGTCCTAACCCAAAACAGAGATTACATAAAACAAAACTATAACTTATAGTACAGAACCCTGACACAAAATACGAGTTTCCCAAAATGCAACTCTAAACCTCACCATAGCTTATAATTTTATTAATAAGTGCGTTTAAATTATTACATAATATATATGCATGAAAATATGGACAAATGAGATTTTGACAAACACTAAACAAAGATATATTAATTATATATTAAATTAAATATATGTTAAATTAAATGTATATAATGAAACATACTATTAAATCATATTTCATTATTCTATATAACGTAAACAAATGTAACTTTTATGCCAAAAAATATTAAATATACTATTTTTAATCATTTAAACAGGTATAATAAAACATAATAATAAAGAGTGGTTATTTTCATGTTTTTGATTTTTTGGGTTTTATATATACTTTTTTGATTAATTTAATGTATTGACAAGACCTAATAAATGTTTCAAATGAAACCACGGAACATAAAACAGTAAATGCGATAGGAACGGTTCCTGATAGTATTATCACCAAAAAAAGAAAAACCAACAATATTGACCTCAATTTTAATCCTTCGTACAATTTGTTTATCTTTCGTTTATTTTTATAATTATCAATACTACTTAAATCGAACTGTTTATATTCTGTCTCCAAGGAATTTACATCATTTTCCAATTGGTTATAATCTTCACCTTCTGATACATAATTATTTTCATCTTTTTTTCTTATTCTTTTATTTTCTATCACTTTTGTTGTTATTCCACTATCCCCCATATTATCAATCTCTTTTTTTACTTCTTTTAATTCTTCTCGAATTTTATAAATTAACTTTTTAGTTCTTTTATCTAACTTATTTAAATCGGGTAATGTACTCTTGTCTTTATGATTCTTTATATATGAATTTATAGCATTTCGAATATGTATAATTTCTTCGTTATCATCATTGTACTCATTAAGTTGTTTTGTAAGACTAAAAGTTGATTCATAAAAATCATTTAAATCGAACTTCTTTTCTACATCTCCTAATATTCTATTGCTTCTAAATTTTATTATATTCCTTTCATCCCATATTTCCTGCAAAGAAATGAAATATTTATTAACATATTTCCAATTCATTTTAATTGTTTAACTTAAATGTTTTACAAATAGATACAAACACTATAATCAAATATTAATAATAAATGAAAATAATATGTAACTTACATTTTTCCCATATTCAAAAAAACAAATAATAATTGAAAAAAGAACGTATTTTAAAATATTCACTCTCATTTTTATCTTTATTTATTAAATAATTGAAATAATAAATTAGTTTGAAATAATGATGGTAACTTCATATTTATTCACAAAATAGTAATATTTACTACTTTTTTCTTCTTAAATTTATCAATAAATATATCTATAAAAAAACTATGCAATTTATTTCATTTATTAATTTTTTCAATTTCCAACAGAATTATGCAACCGTTGTTATAAACACCGTTATATTCATTAAAAGTATTTATCGATATACATATTATTATGTTATTTTTTTCTCAAAAAATACACCATTTTTATAAACTATTTTCCCTAAAATTTATTTTTTGAAAATTTGTTATACAAATCATTTTTTAATACAATTTATAATACATTAGCATATTTAGTGATATGGTCCTAATATTTTATGAACTTATATATTTCCATTATTCCTTACATATGAGAAACTAATAAATATCAATTAAAATAATAACATATTAGATACATATATATTTTTTATATGAATAAATACAAACATATAATGAAAACATTAACAAAACATCATTCTTATTTACATTTAAATGATTTTTAATCTATTATATTTTATTGTTATATTTCTCCAATTTTAAATATTAATAATATTCTCCACTTTATTTTCCCATTTTTTTGTAAATTTTTTTTTTTCATAGATTGATATCTAATCATTTTATTTATAAATATATCTCAGAATATACAACATCAAATATATTTTTTATATTCAAATAATGTAAAATATTCATATTTCCAAGTATACCTCCTATAAATCACAATGCATATATCAAATCAGAAAATCAAATACAATTAATAAGAAATCCTTTATTTTATCCTATTCATTAAACACATATTATAGTATATTTAATAGTTAAACATTATTTTGTCTTTATCTTTATAAATATACCACATTAGTTATCATAGTACATTTCCTCATATAAAAATAGGCTAAATCAACCTCAATATTCCTCACACATATTAAACCCATAATTATTTGTACTAATAACTGAAACCCAGTTTATTTAGTATTCTTTAAATTTATACATTTTTTTAATTTGACTTAAATATAAATTAATTAAATTTATCATTCCAAAGAATCTTACTTTTATAAACAAAAAAAATCAATTAATAAATGGTACATGATCGACCTGAATAAGTTTGTATATATTAATAATCCCAGTTTCTTATCGTCTCGATTTATAATATTTTTCATCTTTCTTTCTTACTTCCCCTTCTCCTCCAACTCATAAATACTAACATAAACACTAATGTAAAAATCACAAAAATGTATAATATTTTCCAGTGGACATATTTTTTAAATATTATACTAACTCCTAAAATAATGGATCTTAAAACAAATATCCCTTTAACGTAACTTATTTCACTTATATATATTTTCTCCAAATACCACTTTATACTTTTATTCCATTTATCATTGGTTCAGGTGTTACTGAGGAAGGAAATCATAATGAATTATTTTCTTCCATTCCCTTCCATCTCCCCCATTTTATTATATTATGCATTGTTAATATTTAAATCAACGTTTACTTTTTGGATCAAATCAATACTTTGGAATAATCTTTCTATATCTATTCCAATATTCGACCGATTCACCCATAAACCATTAACACAAAATTAACAATAAAATACAAAAAGTAAATAATTCATCAGATTTATCATAAGTTATATTAACACGAAATGCAATTCTTATAGTTTGTCAAAATATATTACTTGTTCCTTTTCATAGTAATTTTCATCCTCATTTTTTCTTACATATTTAGACTTAATATAAATATTAAAAACTACAACTTATCTTATACATATTATTATATCTTATTTCCTATATATATTTAAAACAATTCTTTAAACTAATAAATGTTGTCAAATTATAAAAAAATATTCAAAATTAAATGCAATGTAACACTTAACCTGAATACGGGGCCCCCCAAAGACAAACACAACCCTGACCCACAACATAAAAACTGTTTAAAAATTATACAAAAACAATATAAAAATGTTATAACTATATATATATAACATTATATATTATTGGTTATATTATTTAATTATTATTATAGACCCAATAATTATGTTCAAAAATTATGGTAAAAAATTATTTTCAAATAGACAGTTTCTTAAAATATATTAATATTATTACTATTCCTGAAATAGTCACTATTTGAATCCCATATTAATGATCCATTTTCTTCTTTATTTTTTTAGCTTTTTTCTTAAATGTTTTTGAACTCTTTTCCGAAATCCAAATAATGAATACTAATATAAAATTTTAAAAAACGTATAATTTGTTTAATGTTTGCATATATATAATGAAAATTATTTTTTAATTCCTTATTATTTACCTTATAAGCAATTCCAAAAAAAATTGGTATTGCACCAAGTATCAATAAAACTGGAATTAATTTGCTTACTATCGATGAACTTGATGATGTAACTTCAGAACTCGATTCAGGATTCGATTCATATTCTTGTCCAGAATATAGTTCAGAATATTGTTCAGAATATTGTTCAGGAGTTAGTCCATGATTTTCTTCTGTTTCTTTCGATAGAGAGGATAAAATACTGTTACATTCCCTTTTAAAATCATTATAATCATTTGATAAAGTAGACAATATTTCACTATAATAACTATTTTTAGTAATATTAGTATCTTCATTAAGATCCTTATATTTTTTTGAAAATTCATTATCATCATTCAAATAATTCATGCAATTTTGATTGCCATCATCAAGTTCATTATACAATTTACATAATGATTTTAATGCTTCATAAAATTTAGATACAATAGTTTTATCCATATTCAAAAAACCCTTTCTTTCATCTATAAGTTCCTCATAAGTATTATAACCAATTAAGCCATTTATATGCTCCTTATACGTACCACGTTTCGTTATGTAATTATCATACAAATACTTTATACCGTTGTAATTAATAGTTGTATCCATGTTTAACATATAACTTAACCATATAAAAATGTTATCAACAATATAGGGGTTACTTTTTGAAGGAGAGGGAAACATACCATCATGCTTATAGAATTGATCCAACAAATATAAACATCCAGCATTAATTTTATCTAAATTACTATTACATTTAGTAATACAATACTTTTGTAAATCTTCAGGATGTTTAAATTGATTCTCACCATCACTGCCCAATTCATCAAGAAACCAATCCTCAACATCCTGGAACTTTTTACACTAAGAAAACATTTTAAAACAATTATTAGAAATGTATATTATTGAACATTTTATTAAAATAAAGTTTAATGATATTTAAATATAATACAATATCAAAAATGCATATACCACTTTCTTATCCATTATAATGGAATTTTATTTTTGATTTCTAAATTGAATAAAATCATGCTGTTTTATATACACTGCCCCCAATATGTAACGCTAATACTTTAACCCTATATATAACATCTGTCTGTAGTTAAATATATTATAAGTTTTTCAATAATTAAATTAATATAGAATAATAAAATAATATTATACTTATTTTATGGCAATTAGCTAAATTACCTTAAATATATGACTGATTAGTACATATTTAACTAAATATATATATGATGCATTTTATACAAAAATTATTATTAATAAAATATGGTATAACTTTATTATAAAAATAATATACTTTTATAATGAATTTAAAAAATATATACATATCCTTTAATATAGAACACAAACAACGTCATAAAACTCAAATACTGTACAATATAAAAAATTAAAAATTATATTATTACTATAATCCATTAAATATATTAAACTTTTATATATTTGCTTCTAATACTATATACAATGCTTTATTAAAATTATAATATTTTCAAATTAAGTTATGTTACTTACATCTCTATGCAAATTATATAAATTTATATTGTTTTTAATGAATGTAGATAAATTCATAATCCATTTTAATGAGTTCGATAACTTTATTTTTATTCCTATATACTTCAATTTAGAAGTATATCTTATTGTGCAATTTTATAAACTATTTTATGCATATTTTCCATTCTTTAAAACAACAATTAGCATTGAACCCGTACCTATAAGATTAAATAAGTCTTTAAATGTAAATTGATTTTAAAATAATACTTAGTAAATATTAAACATATATACCTACTGATGATATTTAAAAGTATAATAGAAAACTACGTTTAATTAGGTTGTTATATTGTCCTTTAAGAGGAGAGAGATAAGATATATTGCTATTTTAATATATAAATTTAAATAAATATTTTCTAAATGTTTTACATAGTTCATTTTTATCACATATATTTTATTGTTATAGTTATCAATGTATATACATTCAAATAATTTACTAAAAATTCTATATTTTATTAATTCTACAAAAAACAATAATAATATAATACGCATTAATATTGAATAATAAAATGATATTTAATATTAATTAAGTATTTAACCCTTTCTCCATTAATCCATATTTTTAGAATATAAAACTAAAATTTCCAAATTGGATCATTAACAAATATATAATGTATTATTATGTTTTTTCGATAAAATTAATATTTAATTATATGAAGGTTTCACAATAAAACAATATTTCAATATTAGTTACTAGTAGAGTAATTTATTATATTATATTTATAGGGGTATAATAATGCATCATATCTATAATATTAAACTTTATTAATATATTTATATTTTATTTTTTAACTATTTTAAAATATAATTATTTATACCTCAAAACTATAAAGTTTACAAATTAATAGTGATTAATCTATTATTATACCTTATAATAAATAAATTAAAGCTTATGAAGCAACTTCTATTAATACAAGAAGATAATAGTAACTACAATTAAAAATTAAAAAAATCTTAGATGCATAATAATATTTTATAGATAATGTTGTATTGTCGATTATCGATCGATATCCCATGCATCTATATTTTATGAATATCTATTATATATTGGTAATATGCTTAATTAACATTAAAAATATAATCATTAATATGAAGGTATATTATAATGTAGGCAATTGTTCTAAATGAATCGAATTATAATAATACCCAACCTCATATATAATGCTATTATTACATTTCAATTGGCACAGTATAATTTAAATTAATTGTACCACAATTTATAAGTTTCACTAAATAAAATTTTAATTAAATAAAGAAACATATTATGATATGCATAATTCATTATAATTATGATTAACAAACTTTATATAATAAATAATTACGATATAGCATAATATGAATTAATATATGTAATATAATTATTTACTTTAATCATATTAAATATATATTAACACTCAATTATATATATTATAACTTATGAAAAAATGTTATACGACCCCATTTGTATTAGCTTATCCCCATTTGGGGTTGAATATTTGGCCATCATCTCTTGATTAAACATACGAAATGATACATATATTGAATTAGTGTTCAAATTATAAAAAATTAAATGAGATATAATACTTAGCCTTAACCCGAATATGGGTTCCACAACATAAAATCTATATAAAAATTATACAAAAATTATTTCCAAATAGACAGTTTCTTAAAATACATCAATCGTCATATTCAGAATAATTTATTAATGATCAGTTTCTTCTTTATATTTTTTATTCTTTCTCTTAAACATTGCTTTTGAGATCGTTTCCGAAATCCAAGTAACGAATACTAATATAAAAATTTTAAAAAATGTATAATTTATTTATATTCACAAATTAATCAGTGCTGAATATATTGTTTAATTACTTATTATTTACCTTATAAGCAATTCCCAAGAAAATTGATACGGCAACAAATATAAATCCAATTGAAATTAGTGTGCTTTTTATTACAAATTTTCGTGAATATGTTGGAAGTAATGGAAAATCATAACATATACTTTTTAAATTATAATAATCATCTAATAATGTAGATAATAATTGATTATAGGGGCTGTTTATACCATTATAATAATCTTCATTAAGTTCATCATATTTTTCAACAAATTCTTCAGCTTTTTCTAAATAATTATCGCAATTTTTCTTTTCTTCATTAACCCCAGTACAAATGTCACATAATAATATAAATGCATCATAAAATTTAGACATATCTTTAATATCAATACTCATCAAATCTTCTTTTTTATCTACAAGTTCATTATAAGTCTTATAACCAGTAACACCATTTATTTTGATGTTATACTTCTGATCATTATTTATATATGTTTCATAAAAAAGGTCTATAGTGGCGTTTTCATTCATTTTGATAAGGTTTAACATATACCCTAACCATATCAAAATGTAATCAACAATATTGATTTTTCTTTTTGCAACAGAATTAAACTTTTCATAATCCTTAAAGAGCTCATCAAACAAATATAAACATCCAGCATTAACTTTTCCGAAAGAAGCATCACATGATCCATTATCACAATAATTTTTCAATTTTTCATTAATATTTGTATTATTTCCTACAACCACATCATAAGATAACCATTCCCTTACATTCTTGAACCTTTTACACTAAGAAAACATTTAAAAACAATTAATAAAAACGCAAATTATTAAAATAAAGTTTAATGATATTTATATGTAATAAAATATCAAAAAATGTAAAGGAAATTATTATTATTAAAAAATTATATACCATTTCAACACTCATTATAATGGGATTTTATTTTTTATTTATAAATTGAATAAACTCATGCTGTTTTATATACAATGCCACTAATATGTGACATAAATACTTTAACCCAATATATAACAGCTGTCTGTAGTTAAATATATATATGTTTTTCAATAATTAAATTAATATAGAATAATAAAATAATGTTATTACTAAAAAAAGGTTTTATTAGTGTTTATGCTAATTAGCTAAGTTACCTTAAATAGAGAATTGCTTAATACAATTTTTATTAAATATATATGTAATGAATTTTATACAAAAAATGCTATTCTTACTAACATCTGGTATAACTTTATTATAAAAATAGATGTCCTTCTATAAAGAATTTAAAGTATGTTTGAACATAGAAAAGGAATATATTTATATCTTATGTTTTGATGATTGTCCTTCAAAAAATTTAATGCTGTATAAATCTAAAAAAATAAAAATTATATTATTACTATAATCCTTAAAGTATATAAATAGTCATTTTTTTAAATATATTAAACTTTTATATACTTGTTTCTAATACAATAAACCACAGTTTTACTAAAATTATAGTATTTTCAAATTAAGTTATTTTACTTACATCTCTATGCAAATTATATAAATTTATATTGTTTTTAATGAATGTATATAAATTCATAATTCATTTTAATCAGTTCTATAACTTTATTTTTATTCCTACATATTCCAATTTAGAAGTATTCTTTATTTAGTAATTTTATAATGTTTTCCATATTTTTCCACCGTTAAACCGGCAATTAGCACAGAACCCATATTTATTATTCTATTCATAAGCTTAAATAAGTTTTTATATGTAGGTCGTTTTTAAAATAATACTTAGGAAATTTTAAATATATAACACATAAATAAGTATTGATGAAATTTAAGTGTAATAGAAAACTGTGAGTTATTATATTGTCCTTTTAGATAGGAGAGATAAGGGACGTATGCTTTTTTAAGAAAAGAATGTAGCCATATAAGATTTACCTATTCTAAACAGTTTAATTATTTCTTATATTTTCTACCATTAAAGTTTTTAATTCATGTATACATATTAAAATAACTTAGAATTATTACTTTTATAAATATATAGTTTCCTTATATATTTTATAATAAACTATATTTAGTTCTATAATGTAAAAGTATATAATTATTAATATTATTTTGCTTGGTATTGGTAGTCTAATGTTATCACATTAAAGCATACTTAAATAAATGTTATAATATTTCATTTGATCTTGTATACATACAATTTAATCTGATAACACCTTAATAATATATATAATGAATTTATATCCATATAGTGTATCAAATGGATTTAATGATTTTTCGTATTTAATACTTTATCTATTGTTATTACTATTGTTATTAATATTATTATTGTCACTGCTATGTAACTATATAGTACAACGGAACAATTAGTGCACTCAATAAAAATCCTTTAAATCAATGTAGAATATTTCCGTATTTTGTTGTTTTAAATTAACTATTTTGGAACATATTATTTCGCAATAACAATATATTTAAATTATATATTTGTGAATTTGTATGTATATAATAACCTAATAAAAATATTATTTCAAATTAATTATTACATACTTTTGCTGTATACTTTGCATTAATATATAATTGTATATGTTTCCCAAATTTAACATTTTTCAATATTAGTAATTGGTATAATATTTTACTATATTAGAACAATAGCGATATTCTATATATCATATTATTTATAATTATTAGCACAAACTATAACATTATATTTAATATACTTATGTTTTTTCAATTTATTATTTATAACATATTTCCAATTTATATATACACCATATCATGAAAACTTACAAATTAATAGTGATTAATCTATTATTATACCTTGTGATAAATAAATTAACGTATATAATGCAACTTCTATTAATACAAAAGAATAGTAGCTACAATTAAAACTTAAAAAATGTTAGAAGCATAATAATATCTATAAACAACGTTATATTGTCGATATATATCAACCTATACTTTATCACTATCTATTATATATTAGTGATATGTTTAATTAATCTTAAAAACACACGTATTAATATGAAGGTATATTATATTGTAGACAATTGTTACAAATGAATCATCTTATAATTCATACCCACCCTCACATATAATCCTATTATTACAGCATACATTCCCGTAATATAATTTAAATCAAAATAACTTTTACTAAATAAAATTTTTCATCGAACAAAAATGCATTGCATATTATAATCTCCATAATTCAATATAGCCCCTGATTAACAAGTTTTATATAATAGACAATTGTCATATATAACCAATATTTATATATCTAATATATTATTTTAATCATTTTAAATCTATATATTATCACCTATTTCATATTAATCACACTACCCCTGTTTTCCTTCAATATTTACACATCATCTCCAGATTAAACATACACAATCATACATATATTTAATTATAAAAAATTAATTATAAAAATTTAATTATAAAAAAATTAATTATAAAAAATGTAATTACAATATCCCAGAACCATAAACATAACCTTGACCCATAATACATGAACATCTCGACATTAAGAATATTATAATTAAAAATCAAATTAATTACATTATATATTTCTTGACTTTACAACTTGATGTTTCATTATTTTATTTCATATTTTACTTCATATTTTATTTGTATTTTTTTTAACTTTATAATACTATATTTTGTTATTAAAAGGAAACTTATAATTTGCATTAATTTATAAAAAACATAGCCGTCAATATTGCTACCAATAAATAATTTTTACAAAATTAACAATTTTGCTAGAAAAATGTTTAGTAAAACTTGTACTAAAAGTGATACAAAATCACAAATGTATAATTATCACACTATTATTATGATGAGGTAAAAAATGTTGTTATTATAGTAGTATTAGTAATATATAGAATCAACTGCATTTCTCATATTAAATTATTTAATATAATATTTATATTACTATGCTTTTTTATTTATTAGTGTAAGCAATATGTGATTCCATACGTAATGAGCTGTTTTGTAATTTTAAATTGAGTTTGATCAATCATAAAATATGTGTATTCATAATGCTATATTTAAAAATATCAATTATATAATTAAAGTTATTTATTTTTCATATTCATTATTTATGAAAGATTCTTTTATTGATGTCGTTTTGTGGTTGAATTATTTAAATAAAAAATATATTAGACTTATAAATCTGATAAAAGCATACAAATTTGACTTTTAAATAATAATTTGTATTTTTTAAAATAAATATTTGTTTTTTATGATTTATTTGAGAAAATTATTTGCTTCAATTTTAATTATATTTGTTCTGTTTCGAGTTAATTTTTAATTAAAAAAATACTAATATATATTTTAATAGTTTGTTTGTAAAGTCCCCAAATGAATAAGTTTTATATTCAAATTGTTTTCTTTCTTTTAATCATCCCCCTATATGTGAATAATAAAACCCTTGCAACCGAGCTTTCTCCAAAAAAAGATACAAAACACAAATCAAAAAAAAATAAAAAACGTTATACGTAAGAAAATACTACAATATATATATTACATATTTCATTATGAAAATATTAAATGTGTACGTCTTTGAAAAAATACAATACCTTTATTTTTGGACGCATTAAAAATATGTTCTTTTTTAGCTATGATAATACACAAGAAATATATGAAAAAAACAAGCACCTATTATATACCGATATCAAAGAAACTAAAAATGCATGCAAAGTTATGAAAGAAGCTTTAAGACAATTAGAATATCATGTTACAAATACAGTTGATTATGGATTATATAATATATATTATACTGACTATATGCTTTTTGATGATATAAAATATCAATATAATACAAATGTTGAAAAAAAACAATATATAGTTGATAATCCGAATAAGGTATCAATTAACGAACAACATTAAAATTTATAAACCAAATTGAAATTAAAAAATGATTATAATATATATATTTCTCTTTATTTCCATTAGTATAATAAAATAATAAACAAGTATTGGAATCCCGATCATGCCAATTTGTTCAATGATGATAATGTTAAAAGTATACAAAACATAAATAATTACCCAAATTAACATATTATTGTTACTATTTATTCTTTCCCACATATTCAAACTCATCATATTTTAATTATATATATGCAATTTTATAATATACTTTTAGGAAAAATTGTCCGTGTATACAATCCAAATTTAGTAATAATACAACAACGTTCCAAAACATGGCCATGGTCTCGTCAGAAATATTTTTATGCTATAGCTGCAAAATTTAAAGTAAGGAAAGCTTTCCTCTTCTATTTCGTTGTAAATCGAAATTCTCATATTATTCAAATACACTTTTATTAATTTTGTAGATATCAGAAAACAAAATTATAATTGTCATGAGCTCAGCAAATATAAATGATAACAACTGTAAAAATAAAAGAAATTTTGAAAACATAATAGTAAAAAATGCAAATTTATTCGAAGCTAACATTGATTCTGAAGATGATATTAGAAATGGAAAATTAAAAAAAATTTTTGTTAACTTAAGTGGACACATTATTGAAAAAAAAACGGACCGTATTTATGTCACCTATTTCGAATCTATAAGCGGTATACAAATTTTAATAATATAATAATTTATTTCAATTGTTAAAAAAATATCGTTTTAAATAAGTGTAAATATTTATAATTTGCAACAAATTTAAACATTTTATATATTCATCCATTTATCTTTTTTTTCTTAGGTTGATGAACATGGTTCCATTTAACAAAAAAATATTATTGGAAAACCTTTATACTACTTTTTCCCTTATAAATAATCATATATTTTTCACCACCGTAATATTAGAGAATTTATGTTAATAGAACGATTTATTTTCATGAATGGTATTTATTTAAATTACCATCATAACATATTTTTTTGTTTTATGATTGTTTTTTTCGTGTGTGTTATTTGTTTATCTCTTTTAATATTAGAATGTATCTATATGTATTAATTTTTTGAATACTACAAATAGAACTGCTATAACTTATGAAGATCTTTTATTTAATAATTTCACCCTTTTTTGTTTACAAACATGGACATCATCTCATTATTAAACATACGGAATGAAACATATATTTAATTAGTGTTCAAATTATAAAAAATGTAATTACAATATCCCAGAACCATAAACAATCAACCATCAATCATAAACATAATTTTCCCCCATAAAAAATTAACACTCACCCATTAAGAATATTATAATAAAAAAACAAATGAATTACATTATATATTCTTGACTTTGCAACTTTATGTTTCATTATTTTATTTCATTTTTTATTTCATATTCTATTTCATATTCTATTTCATATTCTGTTTCATATTTTACTTCATATTTTATTTGTATTTTTTCTAATTTAATATATACTTTGTTTTATTATTAAAAGGGAAATTATAATTTGTATTCATTTATAAAAAGGCATCGTGTCAACATTACTACCAATAAATAATTTTTATGAAATTAACAATTTTGCTAGAAAATGTTTAGTAAAATTTGTATTAAAAGTGATAAAAAAATCACAGATTGTTTGATTCTCATAATATAAATTTTATCATACTACTATTATGATGAGGTAAAAAATGTTGTTATTATAGTAGTATTAGTAATATAGAGAATTAAATGCATTCATCATATTAAATTAATTATTTAATATAATATTTATAGTACTATAATCTTTTATTTATTAATATAAGTATATATGCAATTCCATACGTAACGTGATGATTTATAAATTTTAGACTGAATTTAATCAATTATAAAAATATAAAACTTGCGTACTCATAATGCTATATATTAAAAATATCATTTATATAATATAATTAAAATTATTTATTTTTAGATATTATAATACTAATGATATTATGAATAATAATGTTTTTGTTATTCATTATTTATGAAAGATTCTGTTGTTAACGTTGTTTTGTGATTGAATTAATTAAATAAAAAATATATTAAACTTATAAATCTGATAAAAGCATACATTTACCGTTTAAATAATAATTTTTATTTTTTAAAATAAATATTTGTTTTTTATACTTTATTGGAGAAAATTATTTGCTTCAATTTTAATTATACTTGTACAGATTTCCGACTTGTTAATTTTTAACTAAAAAATAATAATATATATTTTGTTTGTAAACATCAAAAATGAATAAATTTTGCATTCAAATTGTTTTATTTCTTTTAATAATCTCCGTATATGTTAATATTAAAATCCTTGCAACCGAAGCTGATCTAGGAGAAGATACATCCGAATCAACACCGAATTATCTTACGTAATAAAATACAACAACATATATATATTACATATTTCATTATGAACATATTAAATGTACGTCTTTGCAACAATGTTATAAATACAATAACTTTATTTTGTACGCATAAAAAATATGTCCATTCTGATCAATGATAGTTCAGAAGAAATATATGAAAAAAATAAGCACCTATTATATACCGAACCAGAAGAAACAATAAACGCCGATGAATTTATGAAAGAAGCTGTATCACAATTAGTATATCATGCTACAAGTAAAGATGATTATGAATTATGTGGAGTAAGTCCTGATTGTTATATAGCTTTATATAAAAAAAAACATGAAGGCCATACAACAGTTAAAAAAATTTATTATTCAGTTTATGATTTCGATCAGGTATCAATTAACGAACAATATTAAAGTTATATACCAAATTAAAATAAAAAATGATTATAATTTATATACATATATTTCTCTTTGTTTCCATTAGTATAATGAAATAATAAACGAGTTATGGGATCCAGATCATGCCAGTTTTTTAAATATTGGCTCTGTTAAAAGTATACAAAACATAAATAATTAGTCAAATTAATATATTATTGTTACTATTTATTCGAAATTTCGTGATTTATTATTCTATTGTTATATCATACTATTTATTGTTTCCCATATCTTCAAATTCATAATATTTTAATTTACATAATGCAAAATTATTATTTTTTTTAAAAGTTGTCCGTGTGTATAATCCAAATTTAGTAATGATACAACAGCGTTACCAAAATTTGTATGAGTCCGATCAGAAATATTTTTATGCTTTAGCTACAAAGGTTGAAGTAAGCAAAACTTTCATCTTCTATTTCGTTATAAATCATATTTTTCGTATTATTCAAATACACTTTTATTAATTTTGTAGATATCAAAAAACAAAACTATAGTTGCCATTTCTTCAGCAAATATAAATGATCACAACCGTAAAAATAAAAAATATTTTGAAAACACAATAGTAGAAAGTGCAAATTTATTCCAAGCTGAAGTTGATTCTGAAGAAGATATTAGAAAAGGAAAATTAAAAAAAACATTTGTTAACATAGCTGGATACCTCATTGAAAATAAAGGCGATTGTGTTAATATCACCTATATCGAATCTGTAAGCGATATACACATTTTATTAACATAATAATTTATTTCAACATTTGTTAACAAAATATTGTTTTAAATAAATGTAGATATTTATAATATATTCTATAATTTCCAAAATATTTAAACATTTTATATATTCATCCATTTATGTTTTTTTTTCTTAGTTTGGTTCCCATGTTCCCATTCCGTTAAAACGCATGATTGGAAAAGCTTTAGATTACTTTTTCACTCATAAATAAACATATATTTATATATTTTTTTTAATCACCGTATATTAGAGAATTTATGTTAATAGAACGATCTATTTTAATGAATGGTATTTATTTAAATTACCATCATAAAATTTTTTTTTGTTTTATGATTGTTTTTTTCTTGTGTGCTATTTGTTTATCTTTTTTAATATTATAATGCATATATATGTATTAATTTTTTGAGTAGTACGAATAGAACTGTTATAACTTATGAAGATCTTTCATTTAATCTTATCACCTTTTTTTGTTTACAAACATGGACATCATCTATAAACTAAAATTTGGGGGGATATCCCATATATTTAAACGATTCTTTATTTGTAAGTGATATTTGATCTTAATACAATTTATTGTAATGGAATTAATGAGATGATCAAAATGATTCAATGCAAATCTTACGTTATACGTAATAACTTTTTGTATTGCCATTTAAAGTATATTGCCAATATATTTTATACACATATATATGAACATTATAATAAACCAACTAAAACATTGTTTGCTTTAAAAAAAAATTCATATACATTCATAGAAAAAATAAAATATAACATAAATGTAGAATGAAAATAAGCAGTTTCGTTAAATACAAATATTCATAACATGACCATTTTATGAAATATATATATAATTCAATATAACCCTAAACCTTTAAAACAATTCCTTAAACTAATAAATATTATAAAATTATTCAAATTAAATGCAATATAACACTTAACCCGAATATGGGTTCTATAAACACAAACTCAACCCTGACCCACAACATAAAAACTATATAAAAATTGTGCAAAAATTACTTCCTAATAGACAGTTTGTTAACATATATAAATCATTATTATTATTCCTAAATTGTCACTCTTCGAATCATATATTAATGATTCATTCTCTTCTTTATATTTTTTAGCTTTTCTCTTAAATGTTGTTTTTTATCTCTTTTCCGTAATACAAATAACGAACACTAATATAAAATGTTAAGAAGTGTACGACTTTTTTGTTAACGTTTGCATATATTTAATGAAAATAATTTTTAAATTTCTTATTATTTACCTTATAAAAAATTCCCAAAAAGATTGTTATTGCACTGAATATTGATAAAGCTAGAATTAATTTTTTTACTATCGAAAAGCTTGATGATGTAACATCAGAACTTTGTACGTGATGTTGTGTTGTTTTTATCGATGGAAGCGATGGAATATTCATACAATTAATACCATTATATTTATTTTTAAAACTATCATAATCAGTTGATAAAGTAGACCATACTTGATTATATGAAGTGTTTCCAGTAGCACTAGAATTTTCATTAAGTTTTTTAAATTTTTCAACAATGTCATTTGCATATTCCAAATATTTCGTGCATTCTAGATTGTCTTCATCATTCTCAGTAGGAATTTTACATAATAATTTAAATGCTTCATAAAATTTAGATATATCTTCATAATTAATGTTCAACAAATCCTTTCTTTCAACCATGATTTCCTTAAAATTATTATATCCCGTGTTTTCTTTTAATGTACTATTACAATCTTTACTATGACGTTTACATTTAGTATAATTCGCATCCTTTTCTATATGTTTAGTATACAAATTATTTAGGTTGGTTTTGTCATCTTTCTTTAGGTTTAACATATAATTTAACCATATCATAATGTATATAATAAACACATTAATTTTTTCTTTACTTAAATCTTTAATCCTATAAGCAATATTTTCATTGAGAAACCATAAGCATAAAGCATTTATTTTATCGAGCTCAGTCTTACATTCTGGTTTCCCTGATCCTTCATCAAAGCAGTATGCATCAATACCCGATATCCTATAAAAACGATTTCCATCAGAATTATTTAATTCATCGGGATATTCTTCAATTACTGTATTAAAATTTTCACACTAAGAAAAAATTTATAAAAGTATAATAAAAATATATGTTAATGAATTTTATAGATAATATGACATCGAAAAATATAAGGAAAAGCAAATTTTATTAAAAAATGCAGATACCAGTTCATAATCCATTGTGATTTTATTTTGTTTATAATATGTAAATTATGTAACATAATATTGTTTTATATATTTTACGCTTAATAAATGACAAAATAATTGAAGTCTAATATAAAATCGTTTGTGTTTAAATAAATTCCTATCATTTTTAATATTAATTTAAAGGTAATTTGGAACAATATAATAGTTTTATGGAACTTAAATTCCCATAAATTAAGGTTATTTGGGGCATTATAGGTTATATGTATATAATTTTACCCATAAAATTATTTCCTTAATAAAACTCATATGGACATTATTATAAAAATTAACATTGTAATGAATTTAAAATATATTTTCTTTTACATATGCTTTAACATAAAAAATAAACAACATCATATCTTTTGTTTTAACAAATGGTGTCTCAAAATTAATATACTGAAAAAATCGAAACAATTAAGAAATCCATTATTACTATAATGTTTAAAAGTATATAAATAGTAATTTTTTTAAATATATTAAATTTGTATATACTTGTTTCTTATAATATATATTATAGTTTTTTCTAAAATAATAGTATTTTCAAATTAAGTTCCATGCTCCATTTTCTATGCAAATTATATAAATTTATATTATTTTTATTTAATATAGATAAATTAAAAAGTGATTTTAATGCGTTAAATAACTTTATTTTTATTCCTACATATCCCAATTTAGAAGTATTATCTGTTGACTAATTTTATAATATATTTTCCCATCTTTTCCATTCTTTAAAACAACAATTAGCACTGAACCCGTATTTATAAGCTTAAATAAGACTTTGAATGTAGATTTATTTTAAAATAATACATAGTAAATGTTAAATATTTATTATGCCTTTCTATTAATATTAAACATTAAAATATAAATAAGTATTGCTGGGAGTTTTAAAGTATAATATAAAACTAAGTATATTACTCTTTGGTGGGAAGAGATAAGATATATTTGCTCTTTTAATATATATATTTAGATAAATATTCGTTAAATGTTCTGCACTGTTCATTATTATCTTATATATTTTATTGTTATTATTATCATTGGATATACATTAAAATAATTCGTTAAATTTTTTATATTTTATTAATTATATGGTAAAATATTGCTATTTAAGATTAAAAAATGATGATTCATTAAACAATGATAATATAATATGTATTATTGAAATGGTATTTGGCATTAATTGAGTCTTTAACCTTTTCTCCATTGCCCATATTTTTAAAATATAAAACTACAAATCCCAAATTGGATCTTTAACAAAATATATAACATTGATACGTTTATAATGTATTATTCTGTGTCTTTTCGATAAAATTAATACATAATTGTATATTTTTCCCAAAAATTAACATATTTCAATATTAGTTATTGATAGAGTATTTTATTAGATGTATAGTCATATAATAACAACGCTATTCTATCTATCAAACTATAACATTATATTTTATTAATATTATTATATTTTTCAAATAACTACTTATAGTATATTTCCTATTTATTTATACCTCAAAATATTAAGTTTACAAATTAATAGTGATTAATATAATGTTCTACCTTTATGATAAGCTAAAGCGTACAAATCAACTTCTATTAATACAAAAGAATGGTAGCTACAATTACAACTTCAAAAAATGTTAGGAGCATAATAATATTTTATAGACAATGTTATATTGTTCAACCTCGATCAATATACCATACGTCTATATTTTATGATTATATATTATCACAGTTCAGTTTGATAAAATGATTTAGATTAAAATAAATATGATACAAGTTATAAGTTTTACTAAATAAAATTTTAGTCAAATGAAGAAACATGTGTGTTATACATAATTCGATATAACCACAGATTAACAAATTCTATATAATAGGCAATTATTATATATATAATTCAATATAACCCTAAACCTTTAAAACAATTCCTTAAACTAATAAATATTATAAAATTATTCAAATTAAATGCAATATATCACTTAACCCGAATATGGGTCCTATAAACACAAACTCAACCCTGACCCACGACATAAAAACTACATAAAAATTATGCAAAAACAGTAAAAAAATATTATAACTATACATATATAACATTATATATTATGATTATCTTCAAAAATTATGGTCAAAAATAAAAACTTTCTTATATCAATCATTATTACTATTCCTGGAATAACCACTACTATTCGAACCATATATAATGGTTCATTTTCTTTACTTGTTCTCTTAAATATCCTCGTTGAATTCGTTTATCAAATCCAAATAATATATGCTCTCCATAGATAAATATATAATCACTTTATATAATATATATATCAATATGTAACATCAAATATTAAATATGTTATTTTTATTCATTTGAAAAAGTATAACAAAACATAATAATAAAGAGTCCCTATCTTGATTTTTTTTTTTTTTTGTATGATTTATATTCTTTAAAAAAGAATTTAACATATTTACAACATTCAATAATTATTTCAATTGAAAGAACTACATTCATAATAACAAATACAAAATAAATCAATCCGGGTACCAATAACGACAAAACAAGCAGCGTCAACAACACCCCCCTCACCATTAATTTTTTGGTCAATTTTGTTAACTTTCGCTTAGTTTTTGATTCATTTTCGATATTTGAATCGACCCCATAATGCTCAGTCCCCACGATATTTCTTTCATTTTTCAATTGTTTAAAGTCTTCTTCTGATACAGGATTATTTTGTATCAGTTCTATTGCTAATTTATTATTCTTTATATTATCAAGCTCTTTTTTTGTTTCTTCTATTTCTTTGTGAAGTTCATCAATTAACTTTTTAGTTCTTTTATCTAAACTATTTAAATCGGGTAATGTATTATTTTCTTTATGCTTCTTTACATGTGAATCTATAATATTTCGAAGATATTTTATTTCTTCATCATCATCATTGTACTCATTAAGTTGATTTGCAAGACTCAAAGTTGATTCATAATAATAATTTAAATCGAATCGGTTATCTGTATCCCCTAATATCCTATTATTTCTAAAATTTGTTATATTCCTTTCATGATATATGTTTCTCTCATTTATATAATATAATTCCTGAAAAGAAATGAAATATTTATTAACATGTGTGTAATTAATTTTAATTAACTTAAATGTTTTACCAATACATCAAACAATAATATAAGGTTAATGCAAAACAATAAATACGATAATTATAATGAAATATTATTAATAATAAAAGAAGATAGTGTGTAACTTACATTTTTAACATATTCAAAAAAACAAATAATAATTGAAAAAAAAACAAATTTTAAAATACTGACTCTCATTTTTAGCTTTATTTATTAAATAAATGAATATATCTATAAAAAACATGGAATATATTTCATTTATTAACTTTTTCCACTTTCTATAAAATTTATAATTGTTATAATCAATTTCGTTATATTCATTAAAACCATTCATTGATATAAATATTAACCTTTCTATAAAAGATACACAATTTTTAATATAATTTATAATGCATTAGTACATTTAGTGATACGGCTCTAATATATTGTGAACTTTTATATTTCCATTATTCCTTACATATGAAAACTAATAAATATCAATTCAAATAATAAAATATTAGATACATATATATTTTATATATTAATACATACAAACATATAATGAAAACATTAACCATCGTTGCTATTTACATTTAAATGGTTTCTAATTTATTATATTTTATTGTTGCATTCCTCCAATTTTAAATATTACTTAATAATATTCTCCATTTTACTACCACTTTTTTGTAAAAATATTTTTTTTCATAGATTCCTATATAATCATTCTGTTTATAAATATATCTCATAATATACATCATCAAATAACAAAAATAATACACATGGAACCAGTTTATTTTTACCCCAAATCGAAAAATGAAACATACTTAATCATATTTATTTAACAGATTCTTAGACACTTTTCTCATTTAAACAATATTGTGACTTTTATAATTAATAATGAAATACAAACAAATATTATAATTCCATCATATAGAAAAATTATTTTTTATTATGAAATATGAAACAAACTCTTGACATGTACCATATATATATTATAGACAAATTTACTATTTATATTCTTTAAATTTGACTTCAAATATAAGTTAATTAAATTTATCATATAAATAATTTAGTTTTCTTTTATAAACAAAAAAAAAAAAAAAAAAAAATTAATAAATGGTACAGGGTCGGTCTCCATAACTTTGTGTATATTTAATAGTGATTTTTCCCCCGTGAATGGGTTTATAACAGGGGTTTTCATTTTTTTCACATCAACTGATTTTATAATTATTGCATCGCTCTTTCTCTCCAATTTCAGCTCGGTTAAAAATTAATACACACTTTCATTACAAAACCCCATTATAGTTGAAGGGAAATCCTTCATGCCAAATAATGCCATTTATTTTCTTTCACCATTTAATCAAATACTAAAAAAGCACAAAATTTTAATATAATTCCCAAATCCCTTAAAATAAAACCAGATGAAACACAATCATTTCCGTTTACAACATTATTAAACACCATACATATGATTCGATATCCAACATCAAAACAACAATTTAAATCAAAAAAACATAAATCCCTATTCCGAATTCGCCGAAAACATTTTAATTACAAACCATACTCATAATATGATAGCTATCAATATATCCCGAAGAAATTCAATTATTAAAAGAAAAATAATTTTATACTGATTTAAAATATGTAACCAGTCTATATACAAATAAAGATTTTAAAGAAGTTTATTATAACGAGTTTTAAAAAATTCATCCAAAAAATCCATTGTATCAATTTTCTCCCCAAATAAATCCACAAGGTGTTAATTATGACCAGTTTAATCAATTAGGTGATAATATACAAACACCATCTGGATATTCATTTAATTTTAAATATAATGCATCATTGCAAAAAGTTAAACAAAAATTTAAACAAAAAGTATATCCATCATTTCTTTATTTTCACCATTATATCAACATCACTTCTTTATTTTCAACATTATATGAACATCATTTCTTTATTTTCACCATTATATGAACATCACTGCTTTATTTTCACCATTATATGAACATCAATTCTTTATTTTCACCATTATATGAACATCACTTCTTCATTTTCACCATTATATGAACATCATTTCTTTATTTTCACCATTATATGAACATCATTTCTTTATTTTACCCCTTTACAAACCAAAATTTCCATTCACCATAACAATATTAATGTACATTTATATAAACTTTATTCAAAATCTAAGAAATTAATCATAAACAACGAAGATGTGTGCAATTTTCCAACATTATTCATTTCTTCCACTATTTAATGATACAATAACATAGTTACTTTCCTATTTCATTTTAATGATCCTAATTTTTTGCTTGTTTACTTCCCCATTATTAATTAATATCCTTATTCAAATAAGATAACACTATATATCCCCCAAAATACATTTCAATTTCAATTTCTTTCATGATTTTGCTTAATTTTGTTTTAATTTATGTGATTTTATAATACTTATTAATCTATATATAATTTATTGACCACTATTATAATAAAATAAAACTTCAATAACCATTACATACATTTTTATAATATTATTTTACACATTTACCACCATTTTAAATCAAAAATAAAAAAGTATATATCTACAAAATGATCAAAATTTAATTACTCTATTAACTTTTTATTTTTCTCATTTCACAAACATATATTATAACACCTATAACATTTAAACACTATATCACCTCTATTTTTACATATCTCAATCACAGAACAAAAAATACAACAAATAATTTAAATACAAAATCCCATCATACCAAATATATTGATTAATTCCTTCCTTTTTTAATCAAAATATACAGAAATTTGAATTATAATTATATTATAATTTTCTTTATAGATATTACACCACCATATTTATAATAATGAACAAAATATATCTGACTTATTTAAAATTTATATACCTTTTAAATTGGGACCCATAAATCTGCAACATTAAATCGGGACCCTGGACATTTTTTAATTACCAAAAAAATTAAATATTCCTATCTTAATATTATTTATTGGATTTTATTTTGTATTTTATTGTTATAATAAACTTTATAATTACATTAATTCGCTTTATACATTTATTATAATCATTTTACTTAATTATGCAAAAATCAAATTAACAAAAGCATTATATTGTTGCCTTTTTGTTGGCAATAAATGTATTAACCCCAGGATCCAATAATTATGTTGAAGCAAACCCAGAAATTATAAACAAAACAAAAAAAATGCTAAGTTGTTTATTAAAAAAGTTAAAAATAACAAAACTGCAGTTATATCTACTTTATTGCAACATTAGCATTAATATTTGATACTATGTTTGGTGTAATCCATTATCAAAAGAATGGAATTACTAAAAAACAATCATCCAACAATGAAACAAAACCCTTAACTGTTCCACGCGAAAACACAAACACAATATCAGATAATAAAAGTACATCATCAACAATAAAAAGTGATACCAAACCATCACCATATAATTATACAATAACATAGTATCCACCAATATCACATTGTAGTTACTGATTCATATTATGAAAATAAACCAAAAATTCAAGTATATCACACACTCTGTAAAAATTAATTGATATAATTGATATAATTAAACAAATCAATAAAATGTCAATAATTCGCGACATTTAAATATCTTTATGTTATAAATTTCCCTTTTTTGTAACATTTTATTTTAATTTGTATATCCCATATATATATGTAACCATATATTGGATTTATTAAAATGTGTCAATATTTAATATTGCAATTCAGAACTTATATATATCCGCATCCTTCCTTTATAATGATTTAATTCCGATTCATCATTGAAAAACCTTTTTGTTTTCCGATATTTCTCCATTTGTTACCATAAAAAACATATTCCCCATATAATACTTATATGTCCTGTTATTTGTGTCCTTTATAGTAAAAATAAACCATGATTTATTCTTTATTCCCAATAATATCACGTCTTATTGTTTATTGCAAATAGTATCATGACATATATTTTTATTTGTAAGTGATATTTGATTTTAATATTATTTATAGTAATGAAATTAATAAGATGATCAGAATGATTCAATATAAATGTTACGTTGATGTAATAATTTTTTATATTGTTATTTAAACCATATAATATCAATATATTTTATCAACATCTATATGAACATTATAATAAAATAACTAAAACTATGATTGCTTTAAAAAACAATTTCATAGCTATTAATAAAAAAAATAAAATATAACGTAAATATAAACAATATAAGATAACAGTTTATTTGTTTTCTTACAATTGTAACATCCCGTTCGGAAATTATAGTATTAAATAAAACATAAATGTAGAATAAAAATAAGCGGTTTTGTTAAATAAAAATATTCATAAAATGAACATATTATGATATATATAATTCAATATAACCCTCCCTAACCCTGAACCCTTGAAATTTTGGAATATGATATGTATATATTTTTATTTTTTATAATGTATTACTATATATATTTAAATTATTTTTTCTATTATAATCACATTTAGTAAACTTTCATAGACAAATAAATATTATCAAATTATAAAAAGTTAAATAAAAATATAACTCAGAACCCTGCCATATAATCTTCCTCTATATGTTTCTATATACTTAATAATATCATTATCTTATCTTTCACCTCAATTTATAATTATCCCATTGGTTATTTTCAATGAATGTATTGCAACATTTCGGTATTATTTTCATCACACAATTTTAAAACCTTTTTCATGTTTTTTTTTTTTTTCGCCTTTTTTCTCCGCCCAAATGCGAAATACTAACATAAAAATAGTAAAAATATATAGTTATTTGTTTTTTATCCATACACAAAATATGTAGTAATACATATTTTTTAATTTTCTTTATATTACCTTATACATAAATGCTAAAATAACGAGTATTGAAATAACTGTAATTAAATATGCAACTATGTTGTATCCTTTAAATAAATTTCTTGGAAATCCTATTTCATATGTGCCTTTTTCTACATCGACTCTAATGGCTCTTGTTTCAACATCAATACTAGAAAGTATATTACTATAACCCTCTGATGATTGAAGTTGTTCCTTAGAGAGAATATCTGAATTATTTTCTTGTTCACTACTTTTTGAGCCATTTTCTGGTGGAGAAAGTGATTCTTGTAAATTATTATTTCCTTGACCATCTGATATTTGTGTTTGTGTATCTTGTGCTTTTTGTTTTTCGGAATCTGATGTTCCGTTATCTGGTAAAGGGGGGATATTTTCTTCTCCATTCTCTTTACTTGGTAGATTATCCATTAATTTTTCAATTTTTTGTGGTCCATTTGCTTCCATTTCTTTAAGATATTCCATTATATTAAAATTTTTATAATAATCTGCATAAGTACTATAAGTCTCATATAAAGGAAGCCATATATCTTCGTATAAATGTTCTTGAATATCCTTAAGTGAACTAGTAACAGAGTTTTTGTATTCTTCAATATAGGTTTTAAATAATTTCTCATATTCTTCTAAAGTTGACAAATCAAAACCATCGTGATTGCCTTTTGGGCTTTGAGACATTTGTGTCTTATCTTGATTAGTTTCTAACTCATTGCTTTGATTTATTTTACCATTATCTGGACTTTCTTGACCATTTGGACTTTCTTGACCATTTGAACTTTCTTGACCAGTTGGACTTTCTTTACCAGTTGGACTTTCTTTATCAGTTAGACTTCCTTTATCAGTTAGACTTCCTTTATCAGTTTGATTTTCTTGACCAGTTGAACTTTTCTGAATATCTGGATCATTACTGACAAGCTTTAAGGAGTGAGGTTCATCTTTTAATAAAGAATTGTCAAGTTTTGGCAATTTAATGATTTGATTCCGTTGAGATTCAGATCCTGACCCGTTTAAACTATCATCTTTATTTTTAGGGGTAATTTTTTGACTACTTTGACCCCCCCCTTGAATTTTAATGTTTGGTATGGTTGTATGTTTTACTGGTGCTTTTCGAACAGTCGGAATATTATTTGTAGTTTTTACTTTACACGCTGGAGCACTGAAGTTAAATGTTTTAAATGTTTTCATAGAATATGAATCATTTACACCAGGCACTTTAAGTTCTCGAAAGCGTTTATCGAAATTCTTAATACTAGAATTATTCTCAATAGCAGAAGTTCTAATGTCATCATATATTTTTTTTAATTTGTTCAATAGATATAGATATGAATCACATTCAGGATAAGCCTTGTAAAGGGATATATATTGATTAAAACAATAGGTAGAATTGTGAGAAAGAGTCTTACTTAGGGCACCGTTTTTTTTATAATCTACAATTGTATTACATATATAGCCAAGTAACGTATACAATTCACGCAAATGCCTAAGATTACCATCTTTCAAACCCCTTAGATTATATAAACTATTCCAATATTTAAAATTAGCCATATGTTTCTTTAAATATTTGTCATAAGCTGAACTTAAAGTAATTTTACTAGCATTGTCTTTGTCTTTCTCTTTGATTGCATCAAATAATTTATTAGCTAACCACAGCATAATATAATCAGAATACTTGTTGTCTTTATCGTAAAGCTTCATAGATAAAGCCTCGAACAAACCAGCAATACTTTCAATCTTAGTTGTACACTTTCTTTGATTAGTGCAATAATCACGGAATTCTGCGGAATTGGTAATTTGCCTATGTGTGGAAACATTACCTTTAAAAAAATTATCCGCTTCAAGAAATAACTCACACTGAGAAAAAGTATATTTAAATTAATAAAAATATGTATTAATACAAAATTTATTGAATAAAATTTAATGTGATTTGTAAACAAATTAAACACAATAAAATAAAGGATAGCCATATTTTATTTTAAAATAAAATTATTTACCATTTTTAGATCCCCCATTGTAATAGAATTTTGTTCTTAATCTATAGATTAGTATCATATTGTTTTTATATAAAATATATATACTGACAAAAGAGGTTCTGTAAATGAGCCTCTTATATTACATTTATCGTATTAAAAACATTGAAAATTTAATAATAATTTAAAATTAATATGGAATAATAATACAATAATATTAATAAAGGAATATTATATTTACTATTATTGACATTTGCTAAATTGCCTTAAATTATGGTTGATTTAATGCATATTTAATCATATGTATATATAATAAAATTTATGCATAAAATCAATATTACTAATAATATTATACATAATTAATTTTATTATAAAATATTAAGGAATTTTATAATGAATTTAAAAAATATATACTTAAACATATGTTTTAATATAGAACATAAGCAATGACCTAAAACTTAATACTGTATGAATCAAAAAATTAAAAAAGTTGTTATTAGAATCCTTAAAAATATATAAATAGTCACTTATTAAAATATATTAAATTTTTATATACTTGTTTTTAATATTATATACCACTGTTTTATTAAAATTATAGTATTTTCAAATTAAGTTCCATGCTCCATTTTCTATCCAAATTATACAATTTTAATATTATTTTTATTTAATATAAATAAATTAAAAAATAATTTTAATTTATTAAATAACTTTATTTTTATTCCTATATATTCCAATTTAAAACTATTCTTTATTGAATAATTTTATAATATATTTTGCACATCTTTCCCTCGGTTCAAAACGACAGTTAACATCGAACCCGTATTTATTAAGCTATTTATAAGTTTAAATAAGCCTTAAAATGTAAATGTTTTTTAAAATAATACTTAGTAAATATTAAATATTAATATATAAATAACTATTATGCAAATTTTAAAGTATAATAGGAAACTACGTAATTAGGTTGTTTATTGCACGCCGAGAAGAGAGAGATAAGAGAAGTATCATTTTTTAGGACAAAACTATACCCATATAAGACTCACCTATTATACATAGTTTAATTATTCCTTATAGTTTCTACCATTAAAACTTTCAATTCATGTATATATTAAAAATGGTTTATAATTATTTTCTAAATATATAGTTTGCTTTTATATTTTATAATAAACTATATTTTAAGGGAACTATAGAATTATTAATATTATTTTACTTGGTAGTGTTAATTCTAATATTAGCACATTAAAAAAATACTAACCCCAAATTATAATATTTCATTTGATGTTTTATGCATATAATTTTAATATTATTACAAGTTTAATCATATATATCAACATATTCGAATCAAATGAATTTAATGATTTTTTCCTATTTAATACTTTATCTATTATTATTACTATTGTTATTTTGCTAATATATCACTGTATAGTGAAACGGAATAATTAACCCACTTAATACAAATATTTTGAATCAAATATAATATTTCCGTGTTCCATTGTTTAAAGTATAACATTTTAGAACATATATACTATCTCGTAAAACGATATATTTATAATACATATTTATTAATTTATATATGATAACATAATAAAAATAATATTAGTTCAAATTAAATTAATTATTATTTGCCTTTTCTATAAAATTAATATTAGTATTTAATTATAAGAAGTTTCCACAATAAAACAATATTTCAATATTAGTTATTACTAGGGCATTTTATTAAATTATATGCATAGATATATAATAATAACGCTATTCTATATATCATATTATTTATAATTATTATAACAAAATATGATATTAAATATTATTAATATATTTATATTTTTTTAACTATTTTAAATATAATATATTTCTAATTTATATATACTTCAAAACTATAAATTTTAAAAATGAATACTGATTAATCTAATGTTATACCTTTATAGTAAATAAATTAATGTATATATAAGTATCTCTATTATTTAAACTTAAAACTTTAGCATAAAATGAAACTATGTATAATCGAAAGTTAAAAGGATAATATACATATATCTATAATATAATTTTTTATTAATATGTATATTTTTATTGATTATTAAAAATGTTAGATGCATAAAATGCCTTTTATAGATAACGTTGTGTTATCGAATATCGATCGATATACCATACATCTATATTTTATGATTATCTATTATACATTGGTAATATGTTTAATTAATGTTAAAAACACATATATTAATCCGAATATATATTGTAATGTAGGCAATTGTTCCAAACAAATCTAATTATAATTTATACTCTGATATATAATATTATTATACTGTTCGGTTATCAAAATATGATTTAAATTAAAACAAATGATACAAGTTATAAGTTTTACTAAATAAAATTTTCATAAAATAAAGAAACATATTATGACATGCATAATTCAATATAGTTATGATTAACAAGCTTATATAATAAATAATTATGATATATCATAATATGAATTAATATATCCAATATAAACATTTTTTTAATCATATTAAATCGATATGAACACTAAATTATATATATTATAATTTATGAAAAAATTTTATGTGACCCTTTTCATATTAATGCTAATACCCCTTTTTTGGTTGCATATTTAGGCTTTATCGCGTGATTAAACATATGTGAATGGTCATATATTTAATTAGTGTTCAAATTATAAAAAATTAAATGAGATATAATACTTAGCCCTAACCCGAATATGGGTCCCACAGCATAAAAACTATATAAAAATTATGTAAAAATTACTTCGAAATAAACAATTTCTTAAAATATATCAATCATTATTATTATTCCTAAAATAGTCACTGCTCTTCGAATTATATATTAATGATCAGTTTCTTCTTTATTTTTTTAGCTTTTCTCTTAAATGTTGTTTTTGAGATCGTTTCCGAAATCCAAATAACGAATACTAATATAAAATGTTAAGAAGTAAATGATTTATTTGTTAAAATTTGCATATATAATCAAAATAATTTTTAAATTCCTTATTATTTACCTTATAAGAAATTCCAAAAAAAAATGATGCTACAACAAATATAATTGCAATTGGAATTAATATACTTTTTGTCACTGGACATTCTTTCACTGGACATTCTGTCACTGGAATTTCTTTCACTGAACATTCTTTCACTGGACTTTTTGTCACTGAACTTCGTAAACAAGCTTCAGGGAATTTTATATCATTACATTTAGCAATATATTTCTTTTTAAATTTGTCATAATCATTTGATAAACTATACAATAGTTGAAAATAAGAACTTCCTTTATTAATATCTAAAACATTTTTAAGTTTTTCATATTGTTCATAAAATTTTCCAGCATTTTTTAAACATGTATTGCATTGGATTTCCCTTTTATCAACTTCACCATCCATCTTACATAATAATTTAAATATTTCATAAAAATTTGATATATCTTTAATATTCATATTCATCGATTTTATTTTTGCATCTATAACATCTATCTTAATATTATTATTATCACTATCACCAAATGTTTTCTGATCATAATGACTATTTTTTTTTATATGATTATTATAAAAATCGTTTAATGTGGTGGCTCCATCATCTGTTTTTTGATTCAGTTTGTGACCTAACCATAAAATAGCGTATTCAGCAATTTTATCACTCTCTAAACTTTTAATATCATCATAATCCTTACAGAAACCTAGCAATCCTATAAAAGCAGAACTAATTTTTTTGTTATCATCATTACCACACTTATTACCAGGACAATACTTATTGGTATAACTTCCTGTGAACTCATAATTTTGAGATTTTCGATCGAAGATAAGACCATTATCACATAATTCAAGTGCATCACACTACGAATATATTTTACGAATTAAAAAAAAAAATTTATTAATATAAATGTTACTAAAATGAAAATTAATATAATTTATAGTTAATGCAACATCCAAATAATGTATGAAAAAGGATATATACCAGATTAATAGGCATTATAATGAAATTCCGTTATAATTTGGAGATTATGTGGGATGATGTTATTTATATATATTGCATAAATATATGCTATATTTACTTAAGCTCTTTACATACCAATTATCTTTCGTTAGATATATTCTTAATTTTAATTTCATATAAAATAATAATATAGTAGTATTACTAAAATCATATTATACTTATTTTATGACATTTAGCTAAATTACCTTAAATAGAGGGTTGCTTAATACATTTTATACAAAAAATACTATTCTTACTAACATTTGGTATAACTTTATTAAAAAAACGGATATACTTTTATAATGAATTTAAAAAATATATACTTATACATATGTTTTAATATAGAACGTAAACAACGTCCTAAAACTTAAATACTGTATAAATTTAAAAATAAAAAAGTTTTATTATTATTATTATAATCCTTAAAACCATATAAATATTAATTTTTTAAAATATATTAAATATTTATATACTTGTTTCTTATAATATATAATATAGTTTTTTTTAATTATAGTATTTTAAAGTTATATGCTCCATTTTCTATGCAAATTACATAATTTTAATATTACTTTTAATTAATATATATACATTCCAATTATATTTTAACATTTTAAATAACTTTATTTTTATTCCTACATATTCTAATTTATAAGTATTCCTTATTGGATAATTTTATAATATATTTTGCCATCTCTTCCATTCCTTAAAACAACAATTAGCACTGAACCCGTATTTACAAGCTTAAATAATTCTTTGAATGTATATTGTTTTTAAAATAATACTTAGTAAATATTAAACATATATATCTACTGATGATATTTTAAAGTATAATATAAAACTACGTTTAATTAGGTTGTTATATTATTCTTTAAGAGGAGAGAGATAAGATATATTAGTCATTTTAATATATAAATTAAGTTGAATATTCGCTAAATGTTTTGCACTCCTCATTCTTATATTATATATTTATTGTTATGGTTATCAATGTATATACATTCAAATAATTTATTAAAAATGATATATTTTATTAATTCTACAAAAAACAATTATAATATAATACGAGTTAATATTGAATAATAAAATGATATTTAATATTAATTAAGTATTTAACCCTTTCTTCATTAATCCATATTTTTAGAATATAAAACTAAAATTTCCAAATTGAATAATTAACAAATATATAATGTATTATTATGTCTTTTCGATATAATTAATATTTAATTATATGAAGGTTTCACAATAAAACAATATTTTAATATTAAATATTTGTAATTTCTAGATTATATGTATAGGAATATAATAATGCATCATATCTATAATATTAAACTTTATTAATATACTTATATTTTATTTTTTAACTATTTTAAAATATAATATATTTATGCCTCAAAATATAAAGTTTAAAAATTAATAGTGATTAATATAATTCTACCTTTATGATAAATTAAAGCGTATGAAGCAACTTCTATTAATACAATAAGATAATAGTAACTACAATTACAACTTCAAAAAATTTTAGAAGCATAACAATAATTTATAGATTATGTTATATTGTCGATTCTCGATCGATATTCATGAATCTATATTTTATAATTATCTATTATTTTATATTAGCACTATGCTTAATTAACATTAAAAATATAATCATTAATATGAATCGAATTATAACTATACTCTGATATATAAAATTATCATACTGTTCGGTTATAAAAATACGATTTGGATCAAAATAAATATCATACAAATAATAAGTTTTACTAAATAAAATGTTCATATAATAAAGAAACATATTATGATATGCATAATTCAATATAACCACATATTAACTTTTATATAGGCAATTATGATATAGCATAATATGAATTAATATATGTAATCTAGTTATTTTACTTTAATCATATTAAATATATATTAACACTCAATTATATATATTATAACTTATGACAAAATGTTATACATCCCTTTTCATATTAATGGTAATTCTCCTATGGGAATACATATTTTTAACCTCATCTCGAAATTAAACATACGGTATGATACATATATTTAATTAGTGTTCGAATTATAAAAAATTAAATGAGATATAATACTTAGCCCTAACCCGAATATGGGTACCACAAACACAACCTGACCCACAACATAAAAACTATATAAAAATTATACAAAAATTATTTCCAAATAGACAGTTTCTTAAAATACATCAATCGTCATATTCAGAATAATTTATTAATGATCAGTTTCTTCTTTATATTTTTTATTCTTTCTCTTAAACATTGCTTTTGAGATCGTTTCCGAAATCCAAATAACGAATACTAATATAAAAATTTAAAAAAATGTATAATTTATTTATATTCACAATTTAATCAGTGCTGAATATATTGTTTAATTGACTTATTATTTACCTTATATGCAATTCCCAAGAAAATTGATACTGCAACAAATATAAATCCAATTGAAATCAGTGTGCTTTTTATTACAAATTTTCGTGAATATGTTGGAAGTAATGGAAAATCATAACATATACTTTTTAAATTATAATAATCATTTGATAATGTAGATAATAATTGATTATAGGGGCTGTATCTACCATTATAATAATCTTCATTAAGCTCATCATATTTTTTAGCAAATTCATTAGCTTTTTCTAAATAATTACCGCAATTTGTGCTGTTTTCATCAACCCCAGTACAAATGTCACATAATAATATAAATACATCATAAAATTTAGACATAGCTTTAATACCAATACTCATCAAATCTTCTTTTATATATATAAGTTCATTATAAGTCTCATAACCAGTAACACCTGTTATTATCTTATTATACTTATTATCTGTATTATCATTATTTATATATGTATTATAAAAAGTCTCTATACTGCCATTGTCTTTATCTATGATAAGGTTTAACATATACCCTAACGATATCAAAATGTAATCAACAATATTGATGTTTCTATTTGCAACAGAAGTAAACTGTTTAAAACCCGCAAAGAGCTCATCAAACAAATATAAACATCCAGCACTAATTTTATCGAAAGGATCATAACATGATCCATTATCACAATATTTTTTCAAATTTTCATCAAAATTATTATTAAATCCTTTAATCACTTCATAAGATAACCATTCCCTTACATTCTTGAACCTTATACACTAAGAAAGCAGTTAAAAACAATTAATAAAAACGAGAATTATTAAAATAAAGTTTAATGATATTTATATGTAATACAATATAAAAAATGTAAAGGAAACTATTATTATTAAAAAATGCATATACCACTTCCTTATTCATTATAATGGGGTTTTATTTTTGATTTGTAAATTGAGTATAGGCATGTTCTTTTATATGTACTGCACCAAATATATGATGCAAATGTTTTAACTCAATATATTACAGCTGTCTGTAGTTAAATATATTATAAGTTTTTCAATAAATTAATATGGAATAATAAAATAATGTTATTACTAAAGAAAGGTTTTATTTGTGTTTATGATAATTAGCTAAGCTACCTTAAATAAAGAATTGCTTAATACAATTTTTATTAAATATAGATATGATGGATATTATGCAAAAAATGTTATTCTTACTAACATCTGGTATATCTTTATTATAAAAATGGATATCTTCCTATAAAGAATTTAAAGTAAGTTTGAATATAGAAAAGGTATATATCTATATTTTATGTTTTGTTGATTGTTCTTCAAAAAATTAAATGCTGTATAAATCTAAAAAAATAAAAATTATATTATTACTATAATCCTTAAAGTACATAAATAGTCATTTTTTTAAATATATTAAATATTTACATACTTATTTCTAATACAATAAACCACTGTTTTATTAAAATTATAGTATTTTCAAATTAAGTTATTTTACTACATCTATATGCAAATTATATAAATTTATATTGTTTTTAATGAATGTAAATAAATTCATAATTCATTTTAATCATTTCTATAACTTTATTTTTATTCCTACATATTCCAATTTAGAAGTATTCTTTATTTAGTAATTTTATAATGTTTTCCATATTTTTCCACCGTTAAAGCGATAATTAGCACTGAACCCGTATTTATAAGCTTAAATAAGTTTTTATATGTAGGTTGTTTTTAAAATAATACTTAGGAAATGTTAAATATATAACACATAAATAAGTATTGATACAAATTTTAAAGTATAATATAAAACTATGTGTATTAGGTTAGTATATTGCCGTTTGAGAGGAGAGATAAGGGACGTATGCTTTTTTAAGACAAGGATGTAGCCATAAAGATTTACCTATTCTACACAGTTTAATTATTTCTTATATTTTCTACCATTAAAGTTTTTAATTCATGTATAAATTAAAAATAACTTTGAATTATTACTTTTATAAATATATAGTTTCCTTTTATATTTTATAATAAACTATATTTTAAGGAAACTATAGAATTATTAATATTATTTTCCTTGGTACTGGTAGTCTAATATTATCACATTAAAGCATACTTAAATAAATGTTATAATATTTCATTTTATATTGTATACATACAATTTAATCTGATCACACCTTTAATAATATATAATGAATTTATATCCATATAGTGTACCAAATGAACATAATATATTAATCTAATATTATTATTGTTGTTACTAATGGTATATCACTGTATAGTACAACGGAACAATTAGTGCACTCAATAAAAATCCTTTAAACCAATGTAGAATATTTCCGTATTTTGTTGTTTTAAATTAAATATTTTGGAACATATTATTTCGCAATAACAATATATTTAAATTATATATTTGTGAATTTGTATGTATATAATAACCTAATAAAAATATTATTAGTTCAAATTAATTATTACATACTTTTTCCATGTACTTTGCATTAATATATAATTGTATATGTTTCCCAAATTTAACATTTTTCAATATTAGTAATTGGTATAATATTTTACTATATTAGAACAATAGCGATATTCTATATATCATATTATTTATAATTATTAGAACTATAACATAAATTTTAATATATACTTATATTTTTTCAATTTACTATTTATAATATATTCCCAATTTATATATACCTCAAAATATAAAGTTTAAAAATTAATAGTGATTAATATGTTAGTATACCTTATGATAAATAAATTAACGTATATAATGCAACTTCTATTAATACGAAAGAATAGTAGCTACAATTAAAACTTAAAAAATATTGTATATATAGTTCGATTTTTATTTTATTATTAAAAATGTTAGATGCATAAAACGTCTTTTATAGATATCGTTGTGTTGTTGGACTTCGGTCGATATTTTATCACTACCTATTATATATTACTGATCTGTTTAATTAATCTTAAAAACACACATATTAATATGAAGGTATATTATATTGTAGACAATTGTTACAAATGAATCATCTTATAATTCATACCCACCCTCACATATAATCCTATTATTACAACATATATTCCCGTAATATAATTTAAATCAAAATAACTTTTACTAAATAAAATTTTTCATCGAACAAACAAATCCATTGTATATTATAATGTGGATAATTCAATATAGCCCCTCATTAACAAGTTTTATATAATAGACAATTGTCATATATAACCAATATTTATATATCTAATATATTATTTTAATCATTTTAAATCTATATATTATACTTTATCAAACAAATATTATCACCTATTTCATATTAACCATCTATTTCATATTGATCACCTATTTCATATTGATCACCTATTTCATATTAACCACCTATTTCATATTAACCACCTATTTCATATTAACCATCTATTTCATATTAATTACCTATTTCATATTAATCACACTACCCCTTTTTTCCTTTTATATTTACACATCATCTCCAGATTAAACATACACAATCATAAATATATTTAATTATAAAAAATGTAATTATAAAAAAATTAATTATAAAAAATGTAATTACAATATCCCAGACCACAAATAATCAACCATCAAACATCAATCACAAACATAACCTTGACCCATAATACATGAACACCTCGACATTAAGAATATTATAATTAAAAAACAAATTAATTACATTATATATTTCTTGACTTTACAACTTTATGTTTCATTATTTTATTGCACATTTTATTTCATGTTTTATTTCATGTTTTATTTCATGTTTTATTTCATATTTTATTTCATATTTTACTTCATATTTTACTTCATATTTTATTTGTATCTTTTTTAACTTTATAATACTATGTTTTGTTATTAAAAGGAAAATTATAATTTCTATTAATTTACAAAAAAACATAACCATCAATATTAATACTAATAAATAATTTTTATAAAATTAACAATTTTGCTATAAAAATATTATTTAGTAAAATTTGTAATAAAAGTGATACAAAATCACAAATGTGTAATTATCATAATATAAATTTTATCATACTATTATTATGAAGTAAAAAATATTGTTATTATAGTAGTATTAGTAATATGTAGAATTAACTGTATTTCTCATATTAAATTAATTATTTAATATAATATTTATATTACTATGTTCTTTTATTTATTAATACAAGTATGTGTATTTCGATATGTAATGAACTGTTTTATAAATTTCAAATTGAGTTTGATCAATTATAAAAATATAAAATTTATGTATTCATAATGCTATATATTAAAAATATAATTTATATAATTAAAGTTATTTATTTTTAGATATTATGATATTGTGGATCATTACATTTTTGATATCCATTATTTATGAAAGCTTCTGTTATTGATGTCGTTTTGTGGTTGAATTATTTATATTAAAAATATATTAAACTTATCAATCTGATAAAAGTATCTAAATTTGTTATTTAAATAATAATTTGTATTTTTTAAAATAAATATTCGTTTTTTATCCTTTATTGGAGAAAATTCTTTGCTTCAATTTTAATTACACATCTCTAGATTTTCGAATTATTAATTTTTAATTAAAAAAAATACTAATATATATTTTAATATTTTGTTTTACAGTTTCAAAATGAATAAATTTTATATTCAAATTGTTTTTTTTCTTTTAATCATCCCCCTATATGTGAATAATAAAACCCTTGCAACTGAGCTTGTTCCAAAAAAAGATACAAAACACAAATCAAAAAAAGATAAAAAACACAAATCAACAAAACGTTATCCTACGTAAGAAAATACAACAATATATATAATATATATTACATATTTCATTATGAAAATATTAAATGTGTACATCTTTGCAAAAATATTAAAATACAATAACTTTATTTTTGTACACATTAAAAATATGTTCATTTTTATCAATGATAGTTCAGAAGAAATATATAAAAAAAACAAACACCTATTATATACCGATACCGAAGAAACTAGAAAAGCGTGCAGATTTATGAATGACGCTTTAAAACAATTAGAACATCATGCTACAAGTAAAGGCTATAAAAGGTGTTGTGCAATTCCTTCTAAGAATATAGTTTTTTATAAAAAAAAACATCAAGGTCGTACAAAAATTCTAAAAGCTGAATATTTAATTAAGGGTCCGAATAAGGTATCAATTAACGAACAACATCAAATGTTATAAACCAAATTGAAATTAAAAAATGATTATAATTTATATACATATATTTCTCTTTGCTTCCATTAGTATAATGAAATACTAAACGAGTTATGGGATCCCGATAGTGACCAATATATAAATAATTCCTCTGTTAAAAGTATACAAAACATAAATAATTAGTCGAATTAACATATTATTGTTATTATTTATTCTTTCCCATATCTTAAACTCGTGATATTTTAATTATATCTATTCAATTTTATAATATGTTTTTTAGAAAAAATTGTCCGTGTGTACACTCCAAATTTAGTAATGATACAACAACGTTGCAAAAAAATGCCGTGGTCTCGTCGTAAATATTTTTATGCTTTAGCTGCAAAATATAAAGTAAGGAAAACTTCCCTCTCCTATTTCGTTATAAATCATATTTTTCGCATTATTCACAATAATTTATGCAATATATTTTTATTAATTTTGTAGATATCAGAAAACAAAACTATGATTGTCATGGCTTCAGCAAATATAATTGACCACAACCGTAAAAATAAAAAATATTTTGAAAACAAAATGGTAGAAAGTGCAAATTTATTCCAAGCTGAAATTGATTCTGAAGATGATATTAGAAATGGAAAAATAAAAAAAACGTTTGTTAACTTAATTGGATACATTGTTGAAAAAAGAAAGGAGGGTGTTTATATCATATATATCGAATCTATGAACAGTATACATATTTTAATAATATAATAATTTATTTCAACAATTGTTAAAAAAAATATGGTTTTAAATAAGTGTACATATTTATAATTTGAAACAAATTTTAACATTTTATATATTAATCCATTTATTTTTTTTTTCTTAGAATGATGAACATGGTTCCATTTAACAAAAAAATATTATTGGAAAAGCTTTATACTACTTTTTCCCTTATAAATAATCATATATTTTTCACCACCGTAATATTAGAAGATTTATGTTAATAAAAATATTTATTTCCATGCATAAAGTCCGCTTTAAATTACCGTCATAAAACATATTTTTCCGTTTTGAAAAAGTTTATATATTTTTTTTTGTCTTTTAATATTATAATGTATCTATATGTATTAATTTTTTGAATACTACAAATAAAAATGTTATAACTTATGAAGATCTTTTATTTAATATTTAGAACCCTTTTTTGTTTACAAACATACACATCATCTATGTGCTAAAATATCGGGGGATATCCCATATATTTAAACAATTATTTATTTCAAATACTATCATGGCATTTATTTTTATTTGTAAGTGATATTTGATCTTAATACCATTATTGTGATGGAATTAATAAGATGGTCAGAATGATTCAATATAAATGTTACGTTGATGTAATCATTTTTTATACACATATATGTGAACATTATAATAAACTAACTAAAATACTGTTTGTTTTAAAAAAAATTCATATGCATTCATAGAAAAAATAAAAAATAAAATATAACATAAATGGAGAATGAAAATATTCATAAAATGAACATATAACATATTATCAAAATTAAAATCATAATACTTGGGTTGCTCTATAACTTGTATACGTTATTTTTTATCAATTCCTTGGATACCTTTTTGTTTCTATCTTAAATTTACTTATATAACTTCTTTTTACAACTTTTAAAACATTTTACTTATCAAATCCAACAATTAATATAACTTACATTAAGACCCTTTTTTTCTTTAAGCTTACTTCTATATCCCACCAATAACACACTTCCAACTGACCCTCCTCCAAATGTTGCTAATCTCAGAACCCCTGACCAAAAAAATGATATGTATGAAAATATCGAAAAATATTTACATATAGTATACATAATCATTAAATATTCCAACTTTCATTTTATAAATTCATTTCTTTCCTTTTATGCATTAAAATAATCTCACTTTCACCAATAATGTTTCGAATCCCAAATTTGAGGAATACAGAAACTTGCTATGTTATGACATTTATGAAGGTTTATTAGCAATGAATCATGCAAAAGATGATTCAGAACTTTAATAAAACTTTCTGAGATAGGTATAGATGATTATTCGACCCATTATACAGAAAATGGAGATAAAATTATATATTCTAAGAAGATTGGAAATATGGATATTGGAAAATTTCATCACACCTTCATTTAACCTATCAAATACCAAACAATATTTAATATATAAAAATAACTTCAAATTAAATAATCATTATTATATATATCCATTTTTTTCGTTTTAAAAGTCATTATTTAGTATGTAATTTCTCATTCCTCTTCTATTCAAATATATTCAATGTATTTAATTTTGTGACGAAATCAATGCTACAATTCGATCACTTTTTTTATTGTTAAAAATTTATCTTTCCTACTTTTATTACTATCATAAAACTTAAAACTTGATAGTAATTAATTGTATATCAATATACTTATCATTTTTATCTTTATTATTTATATTTTTTCCCTTAAATTTTCTCTTTCAAACCGTTTACACAATCCAAATAATCAATATAATATGAATATAACTTAAATGTGTATCCATATTTTTATTTCAGGAAGGTGTCATATATTAAATTCAAATAACTCTCCCATAAAATAAACCAAATATCTCTATATTGTGGTATCTATACATCAATTGACCCTTAAACTCCAATTAACACTTATATAAAAGAAATTATGATACATTTAATAAGAACTCTCAAATGGATTCCCACAAATTAACAATAAAATATAAAAATACATAATTCAACACATTTACCATTGAGTTGTATTAACACAAATCCAAATCATATAATTTGTCAAAATATATTTATTACTCCTTTTCAGAGTAATATTCACCCTCATTTTTTCTTACATATTTAGACTTAATATAAATATTAAAAACTCCAACTTATCCTTTACATATTTTTAATAATTTATTTCCTATATATATTTAAAACAAATCTTTAAACTAATAAATGTTATCAAATTATAAAAAATTATGCAAAATTATTCAAAATTAAATGCAATATAACACTTAACCCGAATATGGGTTCCACAACATAAAAATTATACAAAAACAGTGTAAACATATTATAAATATACATATATAACATTATATATTATGATTATCTTTAAAAATTATAATCAAAAATTATCTTCAAAAATTATGGTCAAAAATAAAAACTTTCTTATATCAATCATTATTACTATTCCTGGAATAACCACTCCCTTCGAATCATATATAATGATTCATTTTCTTTACTTGTTCTCTTAAATATCGCCTTTGAATTCGTTTATCAAATACAAATAATATATGCTCTCCATAGATAGATATGTAATCACTTTATATAATATATCAATATGTAACATCAAATATTAAATATATTATTTTTATTCATTTGATGTTTTTTTTTTGGGGGATTCTTTTTTTTTGAGGGATCTTTTATATACTTTAAAACGTAATTTAAGGTATTGATAAAATCTATAAAATATTTCAAATGAAAGGGCTACACTCATAATAATAAGTCCAATTTCAATCCATTCGTTTACCGATAACGCAAAAACAAGCATATTCAAAAACACCACCTTCGTAATTAATCCGTTGACCATTTTTTTTAACTCTAGTTTATCATTTAATTCGTCTTCGATACTTGAATTGATCTCATAATGCTCACTCACTACGACATTTCCTTCATTTTCCAATTCTTCAAAGTCTTCTTCTTCTGATACAGAATTATTTTCTATCGGTACTATTGCTAATTTATTGTTATTTGTATTATCAATCTCTTTTTCTGTTTCTTCTATTTCTTCTATTTCTTCTATTTCTTTGTGATGTCCATGAATTAACTTTTTCCTTTTTTTATCTACATTTTTTGAATAAAGTGATTTCTTACTTTTTTTATTCTTCTTTACATGTGAATCTACAGTATTTCGAATAGATATATTTTTTTCGTCATCATTATCGTGGTCATTAACTTGATTTTCAACACTCGAAGTTGATTCATAAAATTCATGTAAATTAAATTGGCTATCTCCATCTGCTAATATCCTATTATTACTAAAATTTATTATATTCCTTTCAAAACAGATGGTTCTTTCATTTACATAGTATAATTCCTGCAAAGAAATGAAATATTTATTTACATATTTCCAATTAATTTTAATTGTTTAACTTATTTTCCTTATCAACACATCAAACAATAATATAAAGTTAATGTAAAACAATAGGTATGAAAACTATAATGAAATATTAATAATAAATGAAAATAATCTGTAACTTACATTTTTCCCATATTCAAAAGAACAAATAATAATTGAAAAAAGAACATATTTTAAAGTACTGACTCTCATTTTTAGCTTTATTTGTTAAATAAATGAACTAATATATGGAGTTTGAAATAATCTTTATAACTTGACATTTATTCCCAAAATAGTAATATTTATGAATAAATTATATGTCTATAAAAAACATAATTTATTTCATTTATTAACTTTTTCCACTTTCTATAAAATTTATAAATGTATTGGTGTAATCAATTTCGTCATATTCATTAAAACCATTTATGGATATAAATATTATTTCTTTTTTCAAATAAATAGTAACCTTTCTATAAAAAATACACCATTTTAATATAATTTATAATACATTAATATATTTAGCGATACGATTCTAATATTTTATGAACTTGTATATGACAAAATAATAAATATAAATTCAAATAATAAAATATTAGATACATATATTTTTTTTATATGAATAAATACATATAATGAAAACATTAACCATCGTTGCTATTTACATTTAAACGGTTTCGTATTGTTATACTTCTCCAATTTTAAATTTTATTTAATAATATTCTCGATTTTATTTACTACTTTTTTGTAAAAATATATTTTTTCATAGATTGGTATATAATCAGTCTGTTTATAAATATATTTCATAATATACAACATCAAATATATTATTTCTATTCAAATCATATAAAATATGATACTCCCCAAATAAATCAGACATTATAACATTAAATACAACCAATAAAAAAATGGCATAAATTGTACAAATTGTATAAAAACGTTATATTCCATGGAATTACCGATTTATCATCATCCCCAAACCTTAAATCATAATTTAATTACTCTGTTAACTTTTTATTTTTCTCATTTCACAAACATATTATCACACGTATAACATTTAAACACTATATCACCTTTATTTTTACATATCTCAATCATAGTAAAAAATACAACAAAAATTTAAATACAAAATTCCATCATATACCAAATATATTGATTAATTCCCTCCTGTTTTAATCAAAATATGCAGAAATTTGAATTATAATTATATTATAATTTTCTTTATATATATTACACCACTATATTTATAATAATGAACAAAATATATCTGATTTATTTAAAATTTATATACCTTTTAAATCGGGACCCATAAATCTGCAACATTAAATTGGGACCCATAAATCTGCAACATTAAATCGGGACCCATAAATCTGCAACATTAAACCGGGACCCTGGACATTTTTTAATTACCAAAAATATTAAATATTCCTATCTTAATATTATTTATTGGATTTTATTTTGTATTTTATTGTTATAATCAACTTTATAATTACATTAATTCGCTTTATACATTTATTATATTGTAATCATTTTACTTAATTATGCAAAAATCAAATTAACAAAAGCATTATATTGTTGCCTTTTTGTTGGCAATAAATGTATTAACCTCAGGATCCAATAATTATGTTGAAGCAAACCCAGAAATTATAAACAAAATAAAAAAAATGCTAAGTCGTTTATTAAAAATAACAAAGCTGCAGTTATATCTACTTTATTTCAACATTAGCACTAACATTTGGTGTAATCCGTTATCAAAAGAATGAAATTACTAAAAAATAATATCCAACAGTGAAACAAAACCCTCAACTGTTCCACCGAACACACAATATCATATAATAAAAGTACATCATCAACAATAAAAAGTGATACCAAACTATCACCATATAATTATACCGAAACATAGTATCCACCAATATCACATTGTAGTTACTGATTCATATTATGAAAATAAACCAAAAATTCAAGTATATCACACACTCTGTAAAAATTAATTGATATAATATAATTAAACAAATGTCAATAATTCGAGACATTTAAGTATCTTTATGTTATAAATCTCCCTTTTTTGTAACATTTTATTTTAATTTGTATATCCCATATATATATGTAATCATATATTGGATTTATTAAAATGTGTCAATCTTTAATATTGCAATTCAGAACTTATATATATCCGCATCCTTCCTTTATAATGATTTAATTCCGATTCATCATTGAAAAAACTTTTTGTTTTCCGATATTTCCCCATTTGTTACCATAAAAAACATATTCCTCATATAATACTTATATGTCCTGTTACTTGTGTCATTATAGTAAAAATAAACCGTGATTTATTCATTATTCCCAGTAGCATCACGACTTATTGTTTATTCCCAGTAGCATCACGACTTATTGTTTATTCCAAATAGTATCATGGCATATATTTTTATTTGTATGTGATATTTGATCTTAATACCATTATTGTAATTGAATTAATAAATAATCAGAATGATTCAATACAAATGTTACATTATATGTAATAATTTTTTATGTTCTTATTTAAAGCATATAATACCAATGTATTTTATGCAAATATATATACACATTATAATAAACTAACTAAAACATTGTTTGCTTTAAAAAAAAATTCATATACATTCATATAAAAAATAAAATATAACATAAATATAAACAATATAAGATAACGGCTTATTTATTTTCTTACCATTGTAACACTACATTGGGAAATTACACTATTAAATAAAACATAAATGGAGAATAAAAATAAGCAATTTCATTAAATAAAATATTAATAAAATGAACGTATTATGATAATATAATTCAATATAACCATGAGCCCTGATCCCTTAAAATCATAATATTTTGTGTGCTTTATAATTTGTGTGTGCTATTTTTCTTCCATTGCAATGAGTTAATTTAAATAATTTCCCATTTAAATAATTTCACATTTAATAATTTCACATTTAATAATTTCACATTTAATAATTTCACATTTAAATAATCTCTCGTTTAATTAATTATATAAATTTATTTTTTATTTTTAAGTATTAATTTTTTATAAATTCCGTGCACATTCTTTTCCTTCCATTTCAAACCTACTTATATAACCTATTTTTACACTTTCTAAAATTTTTTACTTATCAAATCCAAAAATGAGTAAAGGATATATTAAGATTGCTTTGGTACTTTTAAGTCTCGTAGGATATACGCAGAATGTAGCATTTGCAAGCGAACAGCCTTCAGATGTTACTAAGGCCAACCCCGAACCCCAAAAAACAGTGTATGAAAATGTCGAGAAATATATACATATAATATAAATATCCATAATCATTAAATATTCTAAATCCCATTTATAAATTCATTTCTTTCTCTTTTTTTACCCATTAAAATAATCTCACTTTCACCAATAATATTTCGAATCAAAGATTTGAGGAATCCACAAACTTGATATGCACAGACCTTGATGAAATTTTATTAGCAATAAATCATATAATGGAAGCTTCAGAACTTTTAATAAAACTTTCCAAGACTGGTATAGACGATTATTCGTCCTATTCTACAGAAAATGGAGACAAAACTATATATTCTAAGAAAATTGGAAATATGGATATTGGAAGGCTTCATCTTACGATCCCATCTACCTCTAACGTATCAAATACCAAACAATATTTAACATGTAAAAATAACTTCAAATTAAATAATCATTATTATATATATCCATATTTTTTTTTTCATTAGTACTCTAACTTATTAAAGGACCTCTGGGATTTCGATGATAACAACAACTCTGGTGGCAAGTTTATTAATGGTACATAAAAAATAATCAATCAATTTAATATCTCCTTATCACTATTTACGCATCTTTCATTTATATCTCCAAAATAATCATCTTTTTAGGAAATCCTGTTCGTGTATACTCCAAATATTTAGTCATGCTTGAAAAACTTAACACAGATCCTAATTATACACCCCTCATAAAAAAATATGCTTTAGCCGCAAATTATAAAGTAACCCAATTTTTTTTTCATTATTCATATTATTATACATTCATTTACACAATACATATATTTTTTTATCCATTCATTTTGTAGCATTCAAGTGACACAATTATAATTCTTTGTCCTTCAAGAGCTCTAAATTATCTCGGTCAAAATGATGATAAAACTGATATAAAAGAAATGTTAGTAAGTACACAACCAATCCAAACTGACATTGATGCTGAGGAAGCATTAGCCAAATTGGATACTAACATAGCTGGATTTGTAATTAAAACAGGGGACAAAGATAAAGTTGATGTTACTTATATCAATGCTGTAAGCAATATCAAAAAATAATCATTTTTTTCTCATTTTAACATTTATTGAAAATATACTTTATAATTCATATATTTTATGATATTCACACACAAAATATTCACATATTTTATTTTCCATTTTTTTCGTAGATTTATGATTCTGGCAATTCTACCGACTTTGCCAACGATAAAAAAGAGAGAGGACTTGCATATACAAATATCCTAAGCATAGCACAACGCATTTGATCGAGTAAACACCAGTATACCACAAGTATAACTCTTTCAACACTTTAATATTGTAATCGATATTTTAATCAAATTAATTTATCTTTATATGTAGTCCCTATTTAAATTACCATCACAATATTTTGACCGCTTAAAAAATTATTGTTTAGTATGTAATTTCTCCTTCCGTTTGAATTAAAATATATTCAATGTATTCAATTTTGTGAAGAAATCAATTAATCAATGCTATAATTCAACTACATTTTCTCTATGATTGCCCTTTATATTAGTTCGATCATTTTTTTTACGTTAAAAATTTATGTTTCGTACTTTATTATTGTCATAAAACTTGTTAACAATTGTATATCAATATACAAATATCATAAAATATATCGATCACCATCCTCAAATAAAAAATACTTTATATATAAATATAACTTAAATATATATTTATATTTTTTGATTGTTTATTACAATAATGTGTAATTTATTTAATTGATATTAAAAATAAACTGACACCTATTTTAAATTATAATGTAAACAATCTATTAAAACACATTTTATTATAATTTATACCTTCATATATAATAATATTATACTGCTCGGTTATTAAAATATAATTTAAATTCAAATAATAAGTTTTAATAAATACAGTTACCCATCAAATAAAACAAATGTCTGTATATTATTGTACGTAAACCTCAATTGAACCTTAAATTCCGATCAACACTTCTTATACAATAGGGAATTATGATACAGTTAATAAGAGCTCTTAAATACATTTACCACCAATTTAACAATAAAACATAAAAATACATAATTCAATTCTTATAATTTATCAAAATATATTTATTACTCCTTTTCAGAGTAATATTCATCCTCATTTTTTCTTACATATTTAGACTTAATATAAATATTAAAATAGCCAACTTATCCTATACATATTTTTAATAACTTGTTTATTATATATATTTAAAACAAATATTTAAACTAATAAATATTATCAAATTATAAAAAATTAAGTAAAATACAATACTTAATCCTAATCCCAATATGGGTCCCACAACATAAAAACTATATAAAAATTATGCAAAAACTGTACAAACATATGACATTATATTTAATTGGTTATATTATTTAATTATTCTTATAAACCACCAAATTATGGTCAAAATTACTTATTTCAAAATAGACAATTTCTTAAAATATATCAACCATTATTGCTATTTCTGAAATAGTCACTGCTCTTCGAATCATATATTAATGGTCCATTCCTTCTTCATTTTTTTTAGTTTTTTCCTTAAATATTGGTTTTTAAGTCGATTCCGAAATCCAGATAACGAATACTAATATAAAATGTTAAGAAACGTATGATTTGTTTATTAGTGTTTCCACATATATAATAAAAATATTTTTTAATTTTCTTATTATTACCTTATAATAAATTCCTATAAAAACTATTATTATACCAAAAATCAATAAAAGTATATAAAAATTGTTTTCTATCAAGAAAATTAATGATGAAAATCCATATATTGGCATATAAATCTTTGTTTTTATCGATGGCAAGGATGAACTATTGTTATTTTTCTTTTTAAAATTATCATAGTCATTTGATAAAGTATATAAAATAGATAATATTTTACGATATAAACCATTTTTAGTAATATTAGAATCACTGATAACTCCTTCATAGTTTGTAACAAACCCATTTGCAGCTTTTGCACATTGCTCGCAATTTGGGACGTGCCCAGCATCGGTAACATGAATATTACATAATGATGTTAATGCATCATATAATTTAGATATAATGCTCTTATCCATACTTAAAAAATAATTATTTCTATCTATAAGATCCTTATAATTTTTATAAGCAGTAACACCTTCTATATTCTTTTTATACCAGTTGCTATTTTCTATATATTTATTATAAAATTCATTTATATTTTTTTCTCCATTTGTGGTTTTGTTTAACGTATAACTTAACCATATCATAATGTATTCAACAATATTGATGTTACTTTTTGCATTATATTTAAAATTATCAGAATCCTTAAAGAATTCATCAAACAAAAATAAACATCCAGCATTAATTTTTCCGAGATTACTATCACAACTATTATTAGTACAATACTTATCGAAATTGTGTCCACTATTAAAATAATGGCTTCCTCCTGTGTCCAAATGATCGGAAATCGAGGTCCTTACAGTATAGAGCAATTGACACTAAGAAAAAATTTTAAAACATTATTATAAATGTGCATTATTGAAAATTTTATTAAAGTTTAATGATATTTATATATAATACAATATCAAAAAATGTAAAGGAAAACATTATTATTAAAAAATCCATATACCATATACCCATCCATTGTGATAAGATTTTATTTTTGATTTGTAAATTGAGTAAAAGCATTCTGTTTTATATACACTGCATCAAATATGTGACGCAAATGTTTTAACCCAATATATAACAACTGTCTGTAGTTAAATATATTAAAAGTTTTTCAATAATTAATATAAAATAATATTATTACTAAAGAAATCCTGCATTCCTGGTTTATGATAATTAGCTAATTCACCTTAAATACAGGGTTGTTTAATACATTTTTTATAATATGTATATAAATTTATACATAAAATTATTATTCTTAATACCTTTCGGTATAATTCTATCACAAACTTATAGTGGCATTGTAATGAGTTTAAAATATATTTTCTTATATATATCCCTTAATAAAGAAAATAAACAATATCATATTTTTTGTTTTAATAAATGGCATCCAAAAACTAATATACTGCACAAATCGGAATAATTGAGAAATATATTATTGCTATAATCCTTAAAAGCATATAAATATTATTTAATAAGATTGATTAAATTTTTATATATTTGTTTCTTATAAAATATAATATATTTTCTCAAAAATTATAGTATTTTCAAATTAATTTATGTTACTTCTCTATGCAAATTATATAAATTGATATTATTTTTAATAAATATAGATAAATTAAAAAAAAATTTAATGCATTAAATAAATTTTTTTTATTCGTATATACTTCAACTTATATGTATACCTTATTGGGAAATTTATATTTTATTTTACGCATAATTTCCATTCTTTAAAACAATTAGCACTGAAATCCTATTTATAAGCTTAAATAAGTTTTTATATGTAAATTATTTTTAAAATAATCCTGAGTAAATATATAACACATAAATACCTACTGATGGAATTTTAAAGTATAATAGAAAACTATGTTTAATTAGGCTCTTATGTTGAGCTTTAAAAGGAGAAAGATAAGATATATTTTCTCTTTTAATATATAAATTTATGTAAATATTCGCTAATTTTTATGGATTGTCCATTTTTATCTTATATATTTTATTGTTATATTTATCAGTGTATACATATTCAAATAATTTGTTAAAAATCCTATATTTTATTAATTATATGGTAAAATAATGATAATATAAAACGCGTTAATATGGAATTTAACATGAATTGAGTCTTTAGCATTTTCTTTATTTATCCAGTTTTTTATAATATAAAGCCACATATCCCAAATTGGACCTTTAACAAATGTATAAAAATGATACCTTTATAATGTATTATGTGTCTTTTTGATAAAATTAATATTTAATTGTATAAAGTTCCCGCAATAAAACAACATTTCAATATTAATTATTGGTATTTTATAGATTATATGTATAGTCATATAATAATAACACATTTTATCTATCACATTTATAATTATTAGAACTATAACATTAAATTTTATTAATATACTTATGCTTTTTCAAATAACTACTTATAATATATTCCCAATTTATATATACCTCAAAAATATAAAGCTTAAAAATTAATAGTGATTAATCCATTATTATACCTTATGATAAATAAATTATGGCGTATAAATCAATTTCTATTAATACAAATGTAAAATACAAAAGAATAGTAGCTACAATTAAAACTTCAAAAAATCTTAGAAGCATAATAATATATATAGATAATGCTATATTGTCGATATATATCAACCTATACTTTATCACTATCTATTATATGTCCCTAATGTCCTTAATTAACAATAAAAATAACAATATATCCATATAATGCACACCAATATTCAAAATAATAACTTTTACTAAATAAAATCTTTCATCAAACAAACAAATCCATTGTATATTATAATGTGGATAATTCAATATAACCCCTGATTAACAAGTTTTATATAATAGACAATTCCATATACCATAATATCACTTCATATATAACCAATATTTATATATCTAATATACTATTTTAATAATTTTAAATTTATATATTATACTTTATCAAAAAAATATTATCATCTATTTCACATTAATCACACTACCCCTTTTTCCCTTCTATATTTACACACATCTCCAGATTATCATACACAATCATAAATATATTTAATTATAAAAATTTAATTACAATATCCCAGAACCATAAACAATCAACCATCAATCATAAACATAACCTTGATCCAGAATACATGAACACCTCGACATCAAGAATATTATAATTAAAAAAAAAATTAATTATATTAAATATATTCTTGACTTTACAACTTTATGTTTCATTATTTTATTTCATGTTTTATTTCATATTTTACTTCATATTTTATTTGTATTTTTTCTAATTTAATATATACTTTGTTTTATCATTAAAAGGAAAATTATAATTGTATTAATTTATAAAAAACATAGGTGTCAATATTACTACCAATAAATCATTTTTATAAAACTAACAATTTTGCTCCAAAAATTTTATTTAGTAAAATTTGCATTAAAAGTGATACAAAATCACAAATGTGTAATTATCATAATATAAATTTTATCATACTATTATTATGAAGTAAAAATATTGTTATTGTAGTAGTATTAGTAATATATAGAATTAACTGCATTTCTCATATTAAATTATTTAACATAATATTTATATTACTATAATCTTTTATTTATTAATCCAAGTATATGTGTATTTCGATATGTAATGAACTGTTTTATAAATTTTAAATTGAGTTTGATCAATCATAAAAATATAAAATATGTGTATTCATAATGCTATATTTAAAAATATCAATTATATAATTAAAGTTATTTATTTTTGATATTCATTATTTATGAAAGATTCTTTTATTGATGTCGCTTTGTGGTTGAATTATTTATATTAAAAATATATTAAACTTATAAATTTGATAAAAGAACACATTTACCGTTTAAATAATAGTTTTTATATTTTATTGGAGAAAATGATTAGCTTCAATTTTAATTACACGTCTCCATATTTCCGAGGTGTTAATTTTTAATTAAAAAAAATACTGATATATATTTTAATAGTTTGTTTGTAATGTTCCCAAATGAATAAGTTTTATATTAAAATTGTTTTTTTTCTTTTAATCATCCCCCTATATGTGAATAATAAAACCCTTGCAACTGAGCTTGTTCCAAAAAAAGATACAAAACGTTATCCTACGTAAGAAAATACAACAATATATATAATATATGTTACATATTTCATTATGAAAATATTAAATGTATGTCTTTGCAACAATGTTATAATATAAATACAATAACTTTATTTTTGTACACATTAAAAATATGTTCATTTTTATCAATGATAGTTCAGAAAAAATATATAAAAAAAACAAACACCTACTATGTACCAATCGCAATGAATCTAGAAAAGCGTGCAAATTTATGAATGACGCTTTAAAACATTTAGAACATCATGCTACAAGTAAAGATGGTTATAAAAAGTGTTGTGGAAATCCTTCTGAGTATATGGTTTTTTATAAAAAAAAACATAAAAAGCATACAAAAATTCAAAAAGTTAAATATATAATTGATGATCCGAATAAGGTATCAATCAACGAACAACATCAAAAGTTATAAACTAAATTGAAATTAAAAAATTATTATAATTTATATACATATATTTCTCTTTGCTTCCATTAGTATAATGAAATAATAAACGAGGTGTGGGATCCAAATAGTGGCAATTATTTTTATCCAGGCTCGGTTAAAAGTATACTAAACATAAATAATTACCCAAATTAACATATTATTGTTACTGTTTATTCTTTCCCATATCTTCAAAATCATGATATTTTAATTATATCTATGCAATTTTATAATATTTTTTTTAGAAAAAATTGTCCGTATGTACACTCCAAATTTAGTAATGATACAACAACGTTGGAAAAAACATCCGTGGTCTCGTGAGAAATATTTTTATGCTATAGCTGCAAAATATAAAGTAAGCTAACCTTTCCTCTTCTATTTCGTTATAAATCATATTATTCACAATAATTTATGCAATATATTTTTATTAATTTTGTAGATATCAAAAAACAAAACTATGATTGTCATGGCTTCAGCAAATATAATTGATCACAACCGTAAAAATAGAAAATATTTTGAAAATAAAATAGTAGAAAGTGCAAATTTATTCCAAGCTGAAATTGATTCTGAAGATGATATTAGAAATGGAGAATTAAAAAAAATGTTTGTTAACTTAAGTGGATACATTGTTGAAAAAAGAAAGAACCATATTTATATCATCTATGTCAACTCTGTAAACAGTATACATATTTTAATAATATAATAATTTATTTAAATAATTGTACATATTTATAATTTGAAACAAATTTTAACATTTTATATAATCATCCATTTATCTTTTTTTTCTTAGAATGATGAACATGGTTCCATTTAACAAAAAAATATTATTGGAAAAGCTTTATACTACTTTTTCCCTTATAAATAATCATATATTTAAATATATTTTTCAGTACCGTATATTAGAGAATTTTTGTTAATAAAACGATTTATTTTCATGAATGGTATTTATTTAAATTACCATCATAACATATTTTTTTGTTTTATGATTGTTTTGTTCTTGTCTGTTATTTGTTATGTCTTTTAATAATATAATGCATCTATATGTATTAATTTTTTGAATAATACAAATAAAACTGTTATAACTTATGAAGATCTTTTATTTGTCATATTCCTTTAATACTTATCACCCTTTTTTGTTTATAAACATAGACATCATATATATGCTAAAATTTGGGGGGATATCCCATATATTTAAACTATTCTTTATTTCAAATACTATCATGACATTTATTTTTGTTTGTAAGTGATATTTGATTTTAATATTATTTATAGTAATGAAATTAATAAGATGGTCAGAATGATTCAATACAAATGTTACATTATATGTAATAATTTTATATTGTTATTTAAAGCATATAATATCAATGTATTTTATGCAAATATATATACACATTATAATAAACTAACTAAAACATTGTTTGCTTTAAAAAACTATTTCATATTCATTCATATAAAAAATAAATATAACATAAATATAACATAAATGTAAACAATATAAGATAACAGTTTATTTATTTTCCTACCATTGTAACACCACATTGGGAAATTATACTATTAAATAAAACATAAATGGAGAATAAAAATAAGCAATTTCGTTAAATAAAAATATTCATAAAATGAACGTATTATGATATATATAATTCAATATAATCATGAGCCTTGATCCCTGAACCCTTAAAATCATAATGTTTTGTGTGCGCTATTCTTCTCACCTTGCAATGAGTCCATTTAAATAATTATATAAATTTACTTTTTATTTTTAAGTATTAATTTTTTATAAATTCCGTGGGCATTCTTTTCCTTCCATTTCAAATCTACATATATAACCTATTTTTACACTTTTTAAAATATTTTACTTATCAAATCCAAAATGAATAAAGGATATATTAAGATTGCTTTGGCACTTTTAAGTCTCGCAGGATATACGCAAAATGTAGCATTTGCAAGCGAACATGATGCAGATGTTACTATTAAGGCCAACCCCGCACGCAAAAAACTATTGTATGAAAATATCGAAAAACATATACATATTCGTCGAACCCCTCCATAATCATTAAATATTCTAAATCTCATTTATAAATTCATTTCTTTCTTTTTTTTACCCATTAAAATAATCTCACTTTCACCAATAATATTTCGAATCCAAGATTTGAGGAATTCCCAGAATTGGTATGTGAAGACATTGGTGAAGCTTTAGTAGCAATGAAGCATGCAATAGATGATTCAGAACTTTTAATAAAGCTTTCTGGGACTGGTATAGACGATTATTCGGCCTATTCTACAGAAGATGGAGACAAAACTATATATTCTAAGAAAATTGGAAATATGGATATTGGAAGATTTCATCTTACGATCCCATCTGCCTCTAACGTATCAAATACCAAACAATATTTAACATATAAAAATAACTTCAAATTAAATAATCATTATTATACATATCCATATTTTTTTTTTAATTAGTACTCTAAAGTATTAAAGAAACTCTGGGATTTCAATCATAACAAAAAACCCTATAAAAAGTTTATTAATGGTACATAAAAAATAATCAATCAATTTAATATCTGCTTCTCACTATTTACGCATCTTTCAATTTTACTATTCTTTACCATTTTTATTAACATTTTCTTATATTCATAATATTTCATTTATATCTTCAAAATAATCATTTTTTTAGGAAATCTTGCTCGTGTATACTCCAAATATTTAATTCTGCTTGAAAAATTTAACACAGATCTTAATTATACACCTCTCACAAAAAATTATGCTTTAGCCGCAAAAGTTAAAGTAAGGGAATTTTTTTCCATTATTCATATTATTATATATATTATACATTAATTTACACAATACATATATGTTTTGTATTCATTAATTTTGTAGAAATCAAATGACACAACTGTAATTATTTGTCCTTCAAGACCTCTAAATTATCTTGGTCAAATCGATGATGAAACTGATATGAAAGAAATGTTAGAAAATACACAATCAATCGAAACTGACATAGATCCTGAGGAAGCATTAACCAAATTGGGTACTAATATAGCCGGATTTGTAGTTAAAAAAGGGGACGATAACGTTCAAGTTACTTATATCAACGCTGTAAGCAATCTCAAAAAATAATCATTTTTTCTCATTTTAACATTTATCGAAAATCTACTTTATAATTCATATATTTTATAATATTCACACACAAAATATTGACATATTTTATTTATCAAATTTTTTCGTAGATTTATGACAGTAGTAATTCTACCGACTTTACCAACGATAAAAAAGAGAGAGGACTTGCATATACAAATATCCTAAGCTTAGCACAACGCATTTGATCTAGTAAACAACAATATAACTCTTTCAACACTTTAATATTGTAATCGATATTTTAATCAAATTAATTTATCTTTATATGTAATCCCTACTTAAATTACCATCGCAAAATTTTGGCCAATTTAAAAATTATTGTTTAGTATGTAATTTCCTCTTCCGTTTGAATTAAAATATATTCAATGTATTAAATTTTGTGATGAAATCAATGCTATAATTCAATTACATTTTCTCTATGATTGCCTCTTAATATTCGTTCGATCATTTTTTTTACGTTAAAAATTTATGTTTCGTACTTTATTATTGTCATAAAACTTGTTAGTAATTAATTCTATATCAATATACAAATATCATAAAATATATCGATCACCATCCTCAAATTAATATACTTATCATTTACTTTTATCCACTCAAATAATCAATATAATATGAATATAACTTAAATATGTATCCATATTTTTTTTATTTATTTTTAATTATAATCCAAACAATCTATTAAAATACATTTTATTATAATTTTATACCTTCACATATAAGACATATTCTATTTAAGGTACGAATCATATATTAAATTCAAATAACTCTCCCATCAAATAAATCAAATGTCTTTATATTGTGGTATGTATACATCAATCGAACCATATAATCCGATTAACACTTCTTATATAATAATAAATTATGATACAGTTAATAAGACCTCTTAAATATATTTACCACCAATTTAACAATCAAATATAAAAAGTCCATAGTTCAACATATTTAACATTAAGTTATATTAACATGAAATTCAATTCTTATAATTTATCAAAATATATTTCTTTATTGCTCCTTTTCATCCTCATTTTTTCTTACATATTTAGACTTAATTTAAATCTTAAAAACTCCAACTTATCCTATACATATTTTTAATAACATATTTTCTATATATATTTAAAACAATTCCTTAAACTAATAAATATTATAAAATCATTCAAAATTAAATACAATACAATATTTAACCCTGACCCACAACATAAAAACTATATAAAAATTGTGCAAAAATTATGACCAAAAATAACTTCGAAATAGACAGTTTGTTAACATATATAAATCATTATTATTATTCCTAAATTGTCACTCTCTTCGAATCATATATTAATGATTCATTCTCTTCTTTATATTTTTTAGCTTTTCTCTTAAATGTTGTTTTTGAGCTCTTTTCCGTAATACAAATAACGAACCCTAATATAAAATGTTAAGAAGTGTACGATTTTTTTGTTAACGTTTGCATATATTTAATGAAAATAATTTTTAAATTTCTTATTATTTACCTTATAAAAAATTCCCAAAAAGATTGTTATTGCACTGAATATTGATAAAGCTATAATTATTTTGTTTACTATCGACAAGCTTGATGATGTAACACCAGAACTTTGTATGTGATTTTGTGTTGATTTTATCGGTGGAAGCGATGGAATATTCGTACAATTAGTATCATTATAATTCTTTTTAAAATTATTATAATCAGTTGATAAAGTAGACCATACTAGACTATATGAAGTGTTTCCAGTAACACTAGAATTTTCATTAAGTTTTTTAAATTTGTCAACAATTTTATTTGCATATCCCAAATATTCCGTGCATCCTAGATTGTCTTCATATTCAGTATGCATTTTACATAAGAATTTAAATGCATCATACAATTTAGATATATCTTCAAATTTAATGTTCAACAAATCCTTTCTTTTATCTATGATTTCCTTAAAATTATTATATCCCGTTTTTTCTTTAAATTTACTATTACAATCTTTACCATTATCTTTACAATTGATATAATTCTCATCATTTTCTATATAATTAGCATACAAATTATTTAGGTTGGTTTTGTCATCTTTATTTAGGTTTAACTTATGATTTAACCATATCATAATGTATATAATAAACGCTTCAAACTGTTCATTACTTAATTCATCAAGCCTATAAGTAATATTTTTATTGAACAACCATAAGCATGCAGCATTTATTTTATCGAGCTCAGTAATGCATGTGTTGTATGTTGAATCCCCCCTAGGGCAGTAACCCCTAATACCTGCTATATTATGCATATCATGTTCTTCAGAATCGTTTAATTCATCGGGATAATGTTCCACTAATATATGAAACCTTTCACACTAAGAAAACATTCAAAAAGGTATAATAAAAATATACATCAATGAAACTCTTATAAAATAAAGTTTAATGAATTTTATAGATTATATAATATCAACAAATACAAGGAAAAGCAAATTTTATTAAAAAATGCAAATACCAGTTCAGGATCCATTGTGATTTTATTTTGTTTATAATATGTAAATTATGTAACATAATATTATTTTATATATTTTACGCTTAATAAATGACAAAATAATTGAAGTCTAATATAAAATCGTTTGTGTTTAAATAAATTCCTATCATTTTTAATATTAATTTAAAGGTAATTTGGAACAATATAATAGTTTTATGGAACTTAAATTCCCATAAATTTTGGTTATTTGATGCATTATTTGTTATTTGTATATAAATTTGTGCATAAATTGTTATTCTTAATACCTTTCAGTATAATTCTATAATAAAATCAAAATAAGATTATAATGAATTAAAAATGTATCATCTTATACACATGCTTTAATATATAAAATAAACAACGTCATATCTTTTGTTTTAATAAATGGTGTCTCAAAGTTATATACTGAAAAAATCGAAACAATTAAGAAATCCATTATTACTATAATGTTTAAAAGTATATAAATAGTCAATTTTTAAAATATATTAAATATTTACATTATTGTTTCTTATAATATATAATATAGTTTTTTCTAAAATTATAGTATCTTCAAATTAAGTTACATGTTCCATTTTCTATGCAAATTACATAAATTCATATTATTTTTATTTAATATAAATTAATTCATAATCCATTTTAATGATTTCTATAACTTTATTTTTATTCCTATATGTATCAATTTAGAAATATACCTTATTGGGTAATTTTATAATATATTTTCCCAACTTTTTCATTCTTTAAAACAACAATTAGCACTGAACCCGTATTTATAAGCTTAAATAAGCCATTGAATCTATATTATTTTTAAAATAATACTTAGTAAATGTTAAACATTTATTATGCCTTTCTATTAATATTAAATATATAACATATAAATACCTACTGATGAAATTTTAAAGTATAATAGAAAACTATGTGTATTAGATTCTTATATTCCCCTTTAAGAGGAGAGAGATAAGATATATTTTCTCTTTTAATATATATATTTAGATAAATATTTGTTAAATGTGTTCATAGCTCATTTTTGTTTTATGTATTCTACTGCTATATTTATCAATGTATATACATTCAGATAATTTATTAAAAATTCTATATTTTATTAATTATATGGTAAAATAATGCTATTTAAGATTAAAAAATGATGATTCATTAAACAATGATAATATAATATGTATTATTGAAATGGTATTTGAGATTAATTGAGTCTTTAACCTTTTCTCCATTGCCCATATTTTTAAAATATAAAACTACATATCCCAAAGTGGATCTTTAACAAATATATAAAAAGTATATCATTATAATGTATTATTATGTGTCTTTTCGATAAAATTAATATTTAATTATATGAATTTTCCACAATAAAACAATATTTTAATATTAGTTATTGGTAGAGTATTTTATTAGATGTATAGTCATATAATAATAACGCTATTCTATCTATCAAATTATAACATTATATTTTATTAATATTATTATATTTTTCAAATAACTACTTATAGTATATTTCCTATTTATTTATACCTCAAAATATTAAGTTTAAAAATTAATAGTGATTAATATAATGTTCTACCTTTATGATAAGCTAAAGCGTACAAATCAACTTCTATTAATACAAAAGAATGGTAGCTACAATTACAACTTCAAAAAATGTTAGGACCATAATAATATTTTATAGACAATGTTATATTGTTGAACCTCGATCAATATACCATACGTCTATATTTTATGATTATCTATTATATATTAGTAGTGTGTTTAATTAACATGAAGGTATATTATAATGTAGACAATTGTTCCAAATGAATCGAATTATAATTATACTCTGATATATAATATTATTATACTATTCGGTTATTAAAATATAATTTAAATTCAAATAAATATGATACAAATAATATGTTTTACCAAATAAAATGTTTCATCAAATAAAAAACATGTTGTGTTATACATAATTTGATATAACCATAGATTAAACAAATTTATATAATAGACAAATATGATATAGCATAATATGAATTCACATATAATCAATATCTATATTAATATATACAATATAGACATTTTTTTTAATTATATTAAATCAGAATGAACACTTATTATACTTTATGGAAAAATGTAATGTGACCCTTTTCATATTAATGGAAGTACCCTTTGCGGTTGCATATTTGTACTTCTCATTATTAAACATACAGAATGAAACATATATTTAATTAGTATTCAAATTATAAAAAATTAAATGCAATATAATACTTAACCCTAAACATGGGTTCCACAACATAAAAACTATATAACAATTATGCAAAATTATTTCCAAATAAACAGCTTCTTAGCATATATCAATCATTATTAGTATTCCTGAAATAGTCATTACTCTTCGAATCATATATCAATTAACCATTTTCTTCTTAATGATTTTAGCTTTCTTCTTAAACGTTTTTTAACTTTTTTCCGAAATCCAAATAACGAATACTAATATAAAATGTTAAGAAGTAAATGATTTTTTTGTTAATGTTTGCATATATATAATGTTTTTTTTATTTCTTTATTATTTACCTTATAAGAAACTCCAAATAAAATTGATGCTGCAACAAATATAATTGCAATTTTAATTAGTGTATTTTTTGTTACTGAACTTCGTGGACAAGCTACAGGTGATGAGACATAACCACACTTAACATTATTATATTTCTCTTTAAATTTATCATAATCATTTGATAAACTATACCATAGTTGTGAATAAGAACTTCCTTTAGAAATATCCAAAGTATTTTTAACTTTTTCACATTTTTCAAAAAATTCTCCAACATTTTCTAAACATGGCATGCATTGTTTATTGTTTGCATCAAGTTCACGATACAGGTTGCATAATGATTTAAATGGATCATAAAAATTAGATATATCTTTAATATTCATATTCATCGATTTTATTTTTTTTTCTATAACAGCCTTATTAATCTTATTACTACCACTATCAGTAGTTATATGCTTATCATAATAACTATTTTTTTCTATATGTTTAGTATAAAAATCGTATAATTTGATCGTTCCATTTTCTGTTTTTTGATTTAGTTTATAACTTAACCATAAAATAGCATATTCAGCAAGTTTATCACTCTCTAAATTTTCCACATCATCCATACCATTAAATAAAGGTATCAATGCTATAAAAGCAGAAATAATTTTTTTTTCATCAGTATCACACTTACTATTAGGGCAATAATAATCAAAATGACTAATAGAATTATATCCTTTCGAGTTCTTCGGATCATCAACATAATTATCAATCGCACTAATTATATCACACTACGAATATATTTTACGAATTAAACAAAAAAATGTATTGATATAAATGTTACTAAAATTAATATTAATATAATTTGTAGAAATGCAACATACGAATAATATAATATAAAATATATATACCACTTTATAAGACATAATGAAATTCTGTTATAATTTGGAGATTATGCGGGGTGATGTTGTTTATATATATTGCATAGAATATATGGTATATTTACTCAAGATATTTACATATCAATTATCTTTCGTTAGACATATTATTCTTAATTTTAACTTCATATAAAATAATAATATATTAATATTACTAAAATATTATACTCATTTTATGGCACTTAGCTAAATTACCTTAAATAGAAGGTTGCTTATACACTTTTGCCATATATATGATGCATTTTATACAAAAAAACAATTCTTACTAACATTTGGTATAACTATATTATAAAAATGGATATACTTTTATAATGAATCTAAAAAATGTATACTTATACATATGCTTTAATACAGAACACAAACAACGTCCTAAAACTTAAATACTGCACACATATAAAAAATTAAGAAAGCTATTATTAGAATCCTTAAAGTATATAAATAGTCATTTTTTAAAATATATTAAATATTTACATGATTGTTTCTTATAATATATAATATGGTTTTTTCTAAAATAATAGCATTCTCAAATTTAGTTACATGCACCATTTTCTATGCATATTATATAAATTTATATTATTTGTATTTAATATAGATAAATTAAAAAATAATTATAATGCGTTAAATAACTTGATTTTTATTCCTAAATATCCCAATTTAGATGTATTCTCTGTTGGGTAATTTTATTATATATTTTCCCATCTTTTCCATTCTTTAAAACAACAATTAGCACTGAACCCGTATTTATAAGCCTAAATAAGTCTTTGAATGTAGATTTATTTTAAAATAATACTTAATAAATATTAAATATATAACATATAAATAATTAATGATGAAATTTTAAAGTATAATAGAAAACTATGTTTAATTGGGTTCTTATATTGCACTTTAATAGGAGAGAGATAAGATATATTTTCTCCTTTAATATATAAATTTATGTAAATATTCGTACATTTTATTGATTGTCCATTTTTATCTTATATATTATATTTTTATAGTTATTAATGCATATACATTCAAATAATTTATTGAAAATTCTATATTTTATTAATTCTATGATAACATACTGTTGCCTGTAATTAAATACGATTCACTAAACATTGACAAAATGACATTTAACATGAATTGAGTCTTTAACCTTTTCTCCATTCCTCATATTTTTATAATATAAAACCATATATCCCAAAGTGGATCTTTAACAAAATATATAACATTGATACCTTTATAATGCATTATTATGTCTTTTCGATAATATTAATGTTTAATTATATGAAGGTTTCACAATGAAATAACATTTCAATATTAGTTTATATGTATAAGCATATAATAATAATGCATTTTGTCTATCATATTATTTATAATTACTAGAACTATAACATTAAATTTTATTAATATACTTATATTTTTTCAATTTACCATTTATAATATATTTCCAATTTATATATACACCATATCATTAAAACTTACAAATTAATAGTGATTAATCTACTATTATACCTTTATGAAAATAAATTAAAGCGTACAAATAAACTTCTATTAATACAAGAAGAGAATAGTAACTACAATTAAAACTTCAAAAATGTTAGAAGCATACTAATATCTATAGACAACGTTATATTACCGATATATATCAACCTATATTTTATCACTATATATTATATGTCCATAATGTCATTAATTAACACTAACAATATGCTCATATAATGCACGGGAATATTCAAAATTATAACTTTTACTAAATAAATCTGTTCACCAAACAAAGAAATGCACTGTATATTATAATGTGGATAATTCAATATAGCCCCTGATTAACAAGTTTCATATAATAGATAATTATCATATACCGCAATATCACTTCATATATAACCAATATTTATATATCTAATATATTGTTTTAATCATTTTAAATCTATGTATTATACTTTATCAAAAAAATATTATCACCTATTCCACATTAATCGCACTACCCCTTTTTTCGTTGTATATTTACACATCATCTCCAGATTAAACATACACAATCATAAATATATTTAATTATAAAAATGTAATTACAATATCCCAGAACCATAAACAATCAACCATCAATCATAAATATAACCTTGATCCAGAATACATGAACACCTCGACATCAAGAATATTATAATTAAAAAAAAAAATAATTTTATGTATGCATATATATTTCTTGACTTTACAACCTTATGTTTCATTATTTTATTTTCATGTTTTATTTCATATTTTACTTCATATTTTATTTGTATTTTGCTTAACTTTATAATACTATGTTTTGTTATTAAAAGGGAATTTATAATTTGTATTCATTTATAAAAAGGTATGCGTGTCAATATTACTATCAGTAAATAATTTTTATAAAATTAACGATTTTGCTAGAAAAATGTTAAGTAAAATTTGTATTCAAATTGATAAAAAAATCACAGATTGTTTGATTCTCATAATATAAATTTTAGCATACTATTATTATGATGAGGTGAAAAACGTTGTTATTATAGTAGTATTAGTAATATATAGAATTAACTGCATTCCTCATATTAAATTATTTAATATAATATTTTAGTACTATGATCTTTTATTTATTAATGTAAACATATGTATTTCCATACGTAATGACTGTTCTATAAATTTTAAATTGAGCTTGATCAATTATAAAATGTGTGTATTAATAATGCTATATATTAAAAATATCACTTATATAATTAAAGTTATTTATTTTTAGATATTATGATATTGTGAATCATTACATTTCTGATATTCATTATTTATGAAAGATTCTGTTATTAATGTTGTTTTGTGGTTGAATTATTTAAATAAAAAATATATTAAACTTATCAATCTGATAAAAGTATCCAAATTTGTTGTTTAAATAATAATTTGTATTTTTTAAAATAAATATTTGTTTTTTATACTTTATTGGAAAAAATTATTAGCTTCGATTTTAATTATACTTGTACAGATTTCCGAGCTAATTTTTAATTAAAAAAATACTAATATATATTTTGTTTGTAAACTTCAAAAATGAATAATTTTTATATTAAAATTTTTTTTTTTCTTTTAAGCATCTCCCTATGTGTGAATAATAAAACCCTTGCAACGGAGCTTGCTCCCAAAACATATACAAAACACAAATCAAAAAAATATACACCATTCAATTCAAAAAAATATTATCCTGGGTAAGAAAATACTACAATATATATATATTATATATTTCATTATGAAAATATTAAATGTGTACGTCCTTGCAAACATATTATAAATACAATAACTTTATTTTTGTACACATTAAAAATATGTTCATTTTTAGCAATGATAATACAGAAGAAATATATGAAAAAAACAAACACCTGTTATATACCGATACCAAAGAAACTATAAATGCAGAAAAATTTATGAAAGAAGCTATAACACATTTAGAATATCATGCTGCAAGTAAAGATGGTTATAAATTAGATGATGAATATGGATCTTACCGTGTCTTTTTTTATAAAAAAAAATATCGAGGTCATACGGATATTGAAAAAACTGAATATATATTTGATAATCCAAATAAGGTATCAATTAACAAACAACATTAAAAGTTATAAACCAAATTGAAATTAAAAAATGATTATAATTTATATAAATATATTTCTCTTTGCTTCCATTAGTATAATAAAATAATAAACAAGTTATGGAATCCAGATAGTAACAATTTTTTAAATACTGGCTCTTTTAAAAGTATACAAAACATAAATAATTACCCAAATTAACATATTATTGTTACTATTTATTCTTTCCCATATATTCAAAATCATCATATTTTAATTATATCTATGCAATTTTATAATATATTTTTTAGGAAAAATTGTTCGTGTATACGGTCCAAATTTAGTAATGATACAACAACGTTGCAAAAAATGGCCGTGGTCTCATTATAAATATTTTTATGCTATAGCTGCAAAATTTAAAGTAAGGAAAACATTCTTTCTATTTCGTTATAAATCATAATTCTCACATTATTCACAATAATTTATGCAATATATTTTTATTAATTTTGTAGATATCAGAAAACAAAACTATATTTGTCATGGCTTCAGCAAATATAATTGATCACAACCGTAAAAATAAAAAATATTTTGAAAATAAAATAGTAGAAAATGCAAATTTATTCCAGGCTGAAATTGATTCTGAAAATGATATTAGAAATGGAAAATTAGAAAAAATGTTTGTTAACTTAAATGGATACATTGTTGAAAAAAGAAATAAACATATTTATATCACCTATATCAACTCTGTAAACGGTATAAAGATTTTAATAAATAATAATTTATTTCAACCATTCTTTTTAATAAATGAAGATATTTATAATTTGAAACAAATCTTAACATTTTGTATAATCATCCATTTGTGTTTTTTTCTTAGAATGATGAACATGGTTCCATTTAACAAAAATGTATTATTGGAAAAGCTTTATATTACTTTTTCCCTCATGAATAACCATATATTTTTCACCACTGTGATATTAGAAGATTTATGTTAATAAAATGATTTATTTCCATACATAATGATTGCTTTAAATTACCATCATAACATATTTTTTTGTTTTATGATTGTTTTTTTCTTGTCTGTTATTTGTTTATCCCTTTTAATATTATAATGCATCTATATGTATTAATTTTTTGAATAATACAAATAAAACTGTTATAACTTATGAAGATCTTTCATTTAATACTTATCACCCTGTTTTGTTTACAAACATGGACATCATCATAGACTAAAATTTGGGGGAATATCCCATATATTTAAACTATTCTGTATTCCAAATATTATCATCACCTATTCTTTATTTCAAATACTATCATGACATTTATTTTTGTTTGTAAGTGGTATTTGATCTTAATACCGCTACTGTAATGAAATTAATAAGATGGTCAGAATGATTCAATATAAATGTTACGTTGATGTAATCATTTTTTATATTGTTATTTAAGCCATATAATACCAATATATTTTATACACATATATGTGAACATTATAATAAACCAACTAAAACATTCTTTCCTTTAAAAAAAATTCATATACATTCATAGAAAAAATAAAATATAACATAAATGTAGAATGAAAATAAGCAGTTTTGTTAAATAAAAATATTCATAACATGACCATTTTATGATATATATAATTCAATATAATCCTAAACCTTTAAAACAATTCCTTAAACTAACAAATATTATAAAATTATTCAAATTAAATACAATATAATACTTAACCCTAATTCGCAACATAAAAACTATATAAAAATTATGCAAAAATTGTACAAACATACAATAACTATAAATATACAACATTATATTTAACTGGTTATATTATTCAATTATTCTTATAAACCCCAAAATTATGGTCAAAAATTACTTCCAAATAGCCATTTTATTAAATATATCAATCATTGTTACTATTCCTGAAATACTCAATACTCTTCGAATAATATATTAATGATCCATTTTCTTTATTTTTTTACCTTTTCTTTTAAATATTCTTTTTGAGCTCTTTTCCGTAATACAAATAACGAACACTAATATAAAATGTTAAGAAGTGTACGATTTTTTTGTTGACGTTTGCATATATTTAATGAAAATAATTTTTAAATTTCTTATTATTTACCTTAAAAAAAATTCCCAAAAAGATTGATATTGCACTGAATATTAATAAAGCTAGAATTAATTTTTTTACTATCGACAAGCTTGGTGTATCATTACAAATCTTTTCAGAACTTTTCATAACAATTCCTTCTGTTTCTGTCGATGTAAGGGATGGAATATCGTTACAATCACCGCCATTACTATCACAAGAACTTTTAAAATCATTATAATCATTTGATAATGTAGACAATACTTGTTTACATGAACTGTCTCCACTAATGCTAGAATCGTCATTAAGTTCATTATACTTGTCAACAAATTGTTTGGCATAATTTAAATATTCTTTATTATTTGTGTTTGCATAAAGTTTAGTATACATGTTACATAATAATTTAAATGCATCATAAAATTTAGACATATTTTGAATATTAATATTCAACAATCCCTTTCTTGCATCTATGATATTCTTATAATTTGTATATCCTGTATTACTTTTTAATGACGTACTACAATCTTGATCATCTTGTTTACAATTAATATAATGCCTATTATTTTTTATACAGTTAGTGTAAAAATCATTTAGATCATTTATTCCGGCATACGTCTTTTGATTTAGTTTATAACTTAACCATATGATAATATATCCGACATTATTGATATTACTTTTTCCATTTTTCACAAACAATTGCTCAAACAACCATAAACATCCAGCCTTAATTTGGTCGAGCTCAGTCTTACATTCTGCTTCCTCTGAGTCTTCATTAGAACAATAATTCTTAGCATTCCCTAATTTATTAATATCACTAGTTGTAGAATTGCTTGAGTCATCGGGTAAATATTTTCTCAATGTATCAAACTGTTCACACTAAGAAAACATTTAAAAAAGTATAATAAAAATATATGTTAATGAAATTTATAGATTATATAATATCGACAAATACAAGCAAATTTTATTAAAAAATGCAGATACCAGGGTTTTATCCATTGCAATTTTATTTTGTTTATAATATGTAGATTATGTAACATCATATTTTATATATTTTATGCTTAATAAATGACAAAATAATTGAAGATTAATATAAAATTATATGTAATTGATCATGTTATTATCATTTTTAATATTAATTTAAAGATAATGTGGGACAATATAATAACTTTACGGTAGTTAGATAAATTATCGTGTTTTGGGGATGTTTAATACATGTTTTACCATATGTGTATAGATACAATTTTACATCAATTGTTATCCTTAATAACACTCATATGAGCATTATTATAAAAATTAAAACAACAATGTAAAGAATTAAAAATATATAGTTTTATACACATGCTTTAATATGGAAAATAAACAACGCCATATCTTTTGTTTTAATATACTGCAAAAATCGAAACAATTAAGAAACCCATTATTACTATAATCCTTAAAGTATGTAAATAGTTATTTTTTTAAATATATTAAATACGTATATACTTGTTTCTAATACTATATACCATATTTTATTAAAATTATAGTATTTTCAAAATAAATTGCATATACTTAAATTTATATTGTTTTTATTAATATATATCCATTCCAATTATAGTTAACATTTTCAATAACTTTATTTTTATTCTTACACATTCCGTTTTAGAAATATGCTTTATTGGGTAATTTTATAATATATTTTGTCATCCTTTCCATTTTTTAAAACACCAATTAACACTGAACCCGTACTTATAAGCTTAAATAAGTCTTTGAATCCATATTATTTTTAAAATAATGCTTAGTAAATATTAAACAAATATACCTACTGATGATATTTTAAAGTATAATATAAAACTATGTTTGATTATGTCATTATTTTACCCTATAATAGGAGAGAGATAAGATATATTAGCTCTTTAATATATATATATTTATATAAATATTATTTATGTGCTCTACATTGTTCATTCTTATCTTATATATTTTATTGTTATAATTATCAATGGATATACATTAAAATAATTCGTTAAATTTTCTATATTTTATTAATTCTATAGTAAAACAACAACAATATAATATGCGTTAATATGGAATAATAAAATGATATTTAACATGAATTGAGTATTTAACAGTTTCTTTATTTATCTATTTTTTTGAATATAAAACCACATATTCAAAATTGGACCTTTAACAAAAACATAACATTAATATCCTTATAATGTATTATTATTTGCCTTCTCTATAAAATTAATATCAGTATTTAATTATATGAAGGTTTCACAATATAACAATATTTCAGTATTAGTTATTGAATAATATTTTACCAGTTTATATGTATAGATATATAACATTAACGTTATTCTATCTATCATATTATTTATAATTATTAAAACAAAATATGATAAAAAATTTATTAATATACATATATTTTATTTTTTAACTATTTTAAAATATAATTTATTTATACCTCAAAACTATAAAGTTCAAAATTAATAGTGATTAATCCAATAGTATACCTTTATAGTAAATAAATTAATGTATATATTAATAACTCTATTATTTGAATTTAAAACTTTATCATAAAATAAAACTATATATAATCGAAAATTAAAAGGATAGTATACATATATCTATAATTTAATTTTTTACTAATATGCATATTTTTATTGATTATTAAAAATGTTAGGTGCATAAAACATCTTTTATAGATAATGTTGTATTGTCGATTCTCGATCGATATTTTATGTATCTATATTTTATGAATATCTATTATTACTGTTCAGTTGGATAACATGATTTAAATTAAAATAAATATGATACAAGTTATAAGTTTTACTAAATAATATTTTCATAAAATAAAAAAACATATTATGATATGCATAATTCAATATAGTCCCTGATTAACAAGTTTAATGTAATAGTCAATTATGATATTCAATAATATGAATTCATATATAATCAATATCTATATTAATATATGCAATATAGACATTTTATTTTAATCATATTAAATCGGTATAAACACACAATTGTATATATTATACTTTATGGGAAATATGGTATGTGGCCTCTTTCATATTATATTATTCCCCTTTTGGTTGCATATTTTGACTTTTTAACTTCATCTTGTGATTAAACATACGGAATGATACATATATTAAATTAATGTTTAAATTATAAAAAATTAAATAAAGATGTAATATTTGGCCCTAACCCGAATATGGGTTCCATAAACACAATCCTGACCCACAACATAAAAACTATATAAAAATTATGCAAAAATTATTTCCCAATAGACAACTTCTTAAAATATATTAATCATTATTAATCTTCGAATCATATATTATTGATTCATTTTCTTCTTTATATTTTTTATTTTTTCTCTTAATTTTTGTTTTTGAAATCGTTTCCGAAATCCAAATAACGAATACTAATATAAAATGTTAAGAAACATATGATTTTTTTGTTAATGTTTGGATATATATAATGAAAATAATTTTTTAATTCCTTATTATTTACCTTATAAGAAATTCCTAAAAAAAATGCTATTACACCAAATATCGATAAAACTGTAAATAATCTGGTTGTTATCGACGAACTTGATGGTGTATCTTCAGAACTTTGTGCAATTTTTTGTGCAAAATTTTGATTTTTTTCTATCGTTAGAAGGTCTGGATAGTCTTTACATTTATTACCTTTACTATTACAATATTCTTTAAAATTATTATAATCATTTGATAAAGTAGACAATAGTTCATTATAGGAACCATTACTAGTAATATCAGAATTCTGATTCATTTCTTTATATTTACTAACAAATTGAATAGCATTTTTCGAACATTTTGCGCAATATTGTGTTTTATCATCAAATTCAGCATACATTTCACATAATAATTTAAATGCTTCATAAAAATTAGATATAATTTTTTTATCCATATCCAAAAAATATTTTTTTTGATCTATAAGATCCTTATAATTGCTATACTCTGTAACGTCAGTTATAATCTTTTGATACCTATCATTATTTATAGTTGTATTATAAAAAAATGGCAGATTGCTATCATTTCCTTGTTGTTCCTTTAGGTTTAACATATAACTTAACCATATCAAAATGTAATCAACAATATTGATGTTACTATTTGCAACAGACTTAAACAATTCAGAACTCCCAAATATTTTATTAAAAAGATATAAACATCCACCATTAATTTTTTCGAAAGCAGTATCACAACTATCACTAACGCAATAACTATCTAAGAAATTTTCTGTTTTAAATTGATAGTTATTACTACTGTCCAATTTATCAGGAAATTTATCCCATAGATTCTCGAACTTTTCACACTAGGAAAACATTTAAAAACATTTATTAGATATGTATATTATTGAACACTTGATTAAAATAAAGTTTAATGATATTTAAATATAATACAATATCAAAAATGCATATACCACTTGCTTATTCATTGTGATAGAATTTTATTTTTGATTTCTAAATTGAATAAAATAATCCTGCTTTATATACACTGCCCCCAATATGTGACGCAAATACTTTAACCCTATATATAAAAATTGTCTGTAGTTAAGTATATTATAAGTTTTTCAATAATTAAATTAATATAAGATAATAACACAGTACTATTACTAAAATCATATTATACTTATTTTATAACAATTAGCTGAATTACCTTAAATATAGGATTGCTTAATACATTTTTGATTAAATATAGATATGATGCATTTTATACAAAAAATTATATTCTTACTAACATCTGGTACAACTTTATTATAAAAATGGATATACGTTTATAATGAATTTAAAGTATGTTTGAACATAGGAAAAAAATATGTTTATATCTTCTATTTTAATGATTTCAATTCTAAAACTTAAATACTGTATAAATTTAAAAATAAAAAATTTTTATTAATATTATTATTATAATCCTTAAAACCATATAAATAATAATTTTTTTAAATATATTAAATTTTTATATACTCGTTTCTTATAATATATAATATAGTTTTTTCTAAAATGATAATATCTTCAAATTAAGTTACATGCTCCACTTTATATGAAATTACATAATTTATATATTTTTTATTTAATATAAATAAATTCGTAATTTATTTTAATGAATCTTATAACATTATTTTTATTTCTATATACTTCAATTTATAAATGTTCCGTATTAGATAATTATAGAATATATTTCGCGTATCATTTCCATAGTTTAAAACACCAATTAGTACTGAACCCATATTTATTATGTTATTTATAAGCTTAAATAAGTCTTTGAATGTAGATTATTTTAAAAATAATACTTAGTAAATATTAAATATAGCATATAAATAACTATTGATGCAAATTTTAAAGTATAATAGAAAACTATATGTATTAGGTTGGTATATTGCACTTTGAGAGGAGAGAGATAGATATCTTTGTTCTTTTAATATATAAATTTAGATAAACATTCGCTAATTGTTCTGTATAGTTAATTTTATCTTATATATTTTATTGTTATAGTTATCAATGTATATACATTCAAATAATTTATTAAAAGATCTATATTTTATTAATTTTATGATAAAACAATGCTATATGCAATTAAAGATTATTTATTAAACAATTATAATATAATACGTGTTAATATGAAATAATAAAAAGACTTTTGATGTTAATTGAGTTTTTAACCTTTTCTTTATTTATCCAGTTTTTTAGAATATAAAACTATATCTCCCAAATTATATTTTTAACAAATATATAAAAATTGTATTATTATAATGTATTATTATGTGTCTTTTCGATAATATTAATATTTAATTATATGAAGGTTTCACAATAAAATAATATTTCAATATTAGTTATTAGTATAGTATTTATTAGATTATATGTATAGGCATATAATAATAACGATATTATATCTATCAAATTATTTACAATTATTATAACAAACTATAAAATTATATTTTATTAATACACTTATATTTTAATTTTTAAATCTTTTGAAATATAATTTATTTATACCTCAAAACTATAAAGTTTAAAAATTAATAATGATCAATCTAATATTATATCTTTATAGTAAATAAATTAATGTATATATAACAATTTCTATCAATATTAATTAAAAAATTAACATAAAATGATACTAAATACAATTGAAAATTAAAAGGATAGTATACACATATCTATAATTTAATTTTTTATTAATATGTATATTTTTAATGTATTATTAAAAATGTTTGATGCATAAAATACCTTTTATAGATATCGTTGTATTGTCGATACTCGATCGATATTTTATGAATATCTATTATTACTGTTCGGTTGTTAAAATACAATTTAAATAAAAATAATAATGACATAAATAATAAGTTTTACTAAATAAATGTGTTCACCAAACAAAGAAATGCATTGTATAATATGATGTGGATAATTCAATATAGCCCCTGATTAACAAGTTTTATATAATAGACAATTATGATATAACACAATATGAATTCATATATAATCAATATCTATATTAATATATACAATATAGACATTTTATTTTAATCATATTAAATTGACATGAACACTCAATTTAATATATTATAACATATGAAAAAATATTATGCGACACATTTCATATTAATGGATATGTTCCTTTGGGGGGGCATATTTGACTTTTGAATTTAATATCGTGATTAAACATACGGAATTATACATATATTAAATTAGTGTTCAAATTATAAAAAATTAAATAAAGATATAACACTTAGCTCTAACCCGATTATGGGTTCCGCAACATAAAAACTATATAAAAATTATGCAAAAATTACTTCCCAATAGACAGTTTCTTATCGTATACCAATCATTATTATTATTCCTGAAATAATAATTACTCTTCTAATCATATATTAACGATTCATTTTCTTCTTTACATTTTTTAGTTTTTCTCTTAATTTTTGTTTTTGAAATCGTTTCCGAAATCCAAATAGCGAATACTAATAAAAAATGTTAAGAAACATATGATTTTCTTGTTAATGTTTGGATATATATAATGAAAACAATTTTTTAATTCCTTATTATTTACCTTGTAAGAAATTCCTAAAAAAAATGCTATTGCACCAAATATCGATAAAACTGTAAATAATCTGTTTCCTATCGACGAACTTGATGTATCTTCAGATGTTAGTGCAAAACTGTTTGGTGACGTCTCTGGAATGGATGGAAAATCATTATATTTACTTTTTAATTTATTATAGTCAGTTGATAAAGCAGACAATATTTGACTATGTGGGGTACCTTCATTATTATATTTATTGTTGAGCTCTGTATATTTTTTAACAAAATCATTCGCATTATTTGACAGTATGTCGCTTTTTTGACTCTTTGCATCATTACTATAGATAATACATAATGATTTGAATGCATCATAAAATTTATACAGATCTTCAATATTAATATTCAACAAATTTTTTTTTTCATCTATGAATTCCTTAAGATTTGTAAATTTACTGGAATCATCTCTAAATTTTTTATATTTATCATTATCATTTACATGTTTAATATAAAAATCGTATATTTTGGTGCATTTGTTCTCTGAGCTTTGCTTCAATTTGTAACTAAACCATGAAATCATATATAGAAAAAATGCATTAGTATTATTTTGATCACAACTTCTATTTTGGGATATAGTAAAATATTGTCCAAGTAACCATAAAAATCCAATTGTAATTTTTTCGAGTTTACTGTTGCAGTTTTTACCAGGGCAATACTTATCGAAATTACTAATTTTTTCTAATCCCAATTCTGCTTCTTTATTTAATTCATCGGGTAAATGCTTCCTTAAATAATCAAATTTTCCACACTAAAAACCCATTTAAAAAAAATTTATAAAAATATGTATTAAGAAAATGTTTTTAAAATAAAACGTAATGAAATTTATAGGAAATATAATATCAAAAAATGTACATACTAAACTATCATCCATTATGCTGGAATATAATTTATAATCTCTAGGTTAAGGGGGTATCATATTATATGTATATACTAAAATAGGTAATACAATTATTTAACCATATATACAGCATTTATCTGTAGATAAAAATATTTTTATTAATATCAATTTAAAGATAATGTAGCACAATATATACTTTTATGGTAGTTAGATAAATTGCATTATTTTTGGGGTTGTTTAATACATGTTTTATCATATGTATATATAATACAATTTTACATAAATTATTATCCTTAATAACATTTATATGAGCATTATTATAAAAATTAAAGTAACATTGTAATGAATTTAGAATATATCTCCTTATACATGTGATTTAATATAGAAAATAAACAACTTCCTAAAACTTAAATACTGTATAAATTTTAAAAATAAAAAATTTTATTATTACTATAATCCTTAAAAGTATATAAATAATAATTTTCTAAAATATTTTAAATATTTATATACTTGTTTCTTATAATATATAATACAGTTTTTTCTAAAATTATAACATTTATAAAATAAATTGCATTGCTCCCTTTTTTAATTACATATACATGATTTTAATATTATTTTTATTTAATATATATCCATTCCAATTATATTTAACATTTTCAATAGCTTTATTTTTATTCCTACATATTCCAATTTATAAGTATTCTTTATTGGATAATTTTATAATATATTTTGCACATCTTTCCCACGGTTTAAAACGACAATTAGCACTAAAACTGTATTTATATGCTTAAATAAGACTTTTAATTCATATTGTTTTAAAATAATACTTAGTAAATATTAAATATATAACACATAAGTAACTATTGGTGAAAATTTTAAAGTATAATAGAAAATTATGTGTATTAGGTTGGTATATTGCACTTTGAGAGGAGAGATAAGGGAAGTATGATTTTTTAAGACAAGGATGTAGCCATATAAGATTTACTTATTCCACATAGTTTAATTATATTTTTTACCATTAAACCTTTTAACTCATGTATGTATATATTAAAATTATTCATTAAAAATAACTTAGAGTTATTAATTTCTAAATATATGGTTTGCTTTTGTATTTATAATAAACTATATTTTTAAGTAAACTATAGAATTATTAATATTATTTTGCTTGACAGTGTTAATTCTAATATTATCTCATTAAAGCATATTTAAATGGATTTTATAATATTTCATTTTATCTTGTATGCATACAATTTTAATCTGATAATACCTTTAATAATATATATAATTAATTTATACCCATGTAATGTATCAAATTAACATAATGTATTTTTCGTGTTTAATACTTTATCTATTGTTATTACTATTATTATTGTTACTGCTATATCACTGTATAGTACAACGAAATAATTAATTCACTCAAGAGGAGTACTTTAATTCAATTAGTATTTTTCCTTGTTTCATCGTTTTTAAATCAAACATTCTAGAACATATTTTATTTTGTAATAGCAATATATTTAATTATATATTTGTGAATTTGTATATATATAACCTAATAAAAATATTATTAATTCAAATTAAATTAATTATTACATACTTTTTATAAATACTTTTCATTGATATATAATTGTATATGCTTCCTAAATTTAACATATTTCAGTATTATTTATTGGTATAGCATTTTACTAGTTTATATGTATAAGTATATAATAATAACGCATTATATCTATGATATTATTTATAATTATAGAATAAAATATGATATTAAATTTTATTAATATATTTATATTTTTTCTTTTAACTATTTAAAAAATAATTTATTTGTGCCTCAAAACTATAAAGTTTAAAAATTAATAGTGATTAATCTAATATTATACCTTTATAGTAAATAAATTAATGTATATAGAACGATTTCCATAATTTTAATTTAAAACCGTAATATAAATATAAAGAAAATGATATTATATATAATCGAAAGTTAAAAGGATAATATGCCTATATCTATAACGTAATTATTTATTAATATGTATATTTTTATTGTATTACTAAAAATATTAGATAAATAAAACATCTTTTATAGATATCGTTGTATTGTCGATTTTATATCGATATGTATGAATCTATATTTTATAATTATCTATTATATATTAGTACTGTGCTTGTTAATGCCCAAAACACATATATTAATCTGAATATATATTGTAATGTGGACAAATATTTCAAACGAATATAATTATAATTCATACACTCATATAATAATATTATACAGTTCGGTTATCAAAATATAATTTAAATTAAAAAAAATGATACAAATAATAAGTTTTACTAAATAAAATGTTTTATCAAACAAAGAAACATATTATGTTATGCATAATTCAATATAATTATGATTAACAAGCTTTATATAATAAATAATTATGATATATCATAATATGAATTAATATATGCAATATAGACAATTTTTTTTAATCATATTAAATCGATATGAACACTAAATTATATATATTAGAAATTATGAAAAAATGTTATACAACCCCATTCATATTAATTTATATCACTCCTTGGTTGCATATTTGGGCTTTTGGATTTCATTTTGTGATTAAACATAAGGAATGATATATATTTAATTGGTGTTCAAATTATAAAAAATTAATACAATATAATGTTTAACCCTAACCCCAATATGGGTCCCACAACATAAAAACTATATAAAAATTATGACAAAAAATTACTTATTTCCAAATAGACAGTTTCTTAAAATTTATTAATCATTATTACTATTCCTGAAATAGCACTTCTCTTCGAATCATAAATTAATGATCAATTTTCTTTATTTTTTTAACTTGTTTCTTAAATGTTGTTTTTGAGCTCTTTTCCGAAATCCAAATAACGAATACTAATATAAAATGTTAAGAAGCGTATTATTTTTTTGTTAACGTTTACATATATATAATTAAAATAATATTTAAATCCCTTATTATTTACCTTATAAGCAATTCCCAAGAAAATTGGTATTGCAGCAAATATCAATAAAACCGGAATTAATTTGCTTGCTATCGACGAACTTGATGCAGCATCAGAATTATCTACATATTCTCCATAATGTTGTCCCAAATAATCTACATCTTGTTCAGAACTATGTACAAGAGTTTGACCATGATTTTGTTTTGTTTCTTCCGGTGGAGGAGATAAAATAACGTTACATTCCGTTTTAAAATTGTTATAATCATTTAACAAAGTGGACAATAGTTGGTTATATAGTTCATTTCCAGTAATATCAGAATCATTCTTAAGCTTTTCATATTTTTTAAAAAATTCATTATCATCATTCAAATAATTCTTGCAATTTTTATTGTTACCAAGTTCATTATACAAGTTACATAATAATTTAAGTGCTTGATAAAATTTAGATACAATATTACTATCCATATCCAACAAATACTTTCTTTCATCTATAAGTTCCTTATAATTATCATAACCAGCTAAATTATTTATTTGCGTCTTATATTTATCACAACTATCTATTTGATAATTATAAAAACTCTTTATGCTGTCATCTCTTTCACTTTTGTTCAGGTTTAACATATAACTTAACCATATCAAAATGTAATCAACAATATAGCGGTTATTATTTTTTGGAGAGGGGAATATACCAGAATCGTTATAGAATTGATACAACAAATATAAACATCCAGCACTTATTCTATCGTAATCACTAATACATTTCTTACTATCACAATAATTATTTAAAATATCATCATCGTCAAATTCAGGGATTCCATTACCTTTCAATTCATCGGAAATCGAGTTCCTTACTTCCTGGAACTTTTCACACTAAAAAAACATTTAAAAACAATTAATAAAAACGTGTATTATTTAAAATTTTATTAAAATATTGATGATATTTATATATGGTCAATATCAAAAAATGTAAAGGAAATTATTATTATTAAAAAATGCATATACCACTTGCTTATCCATTGTGATTATATTTCATTTTATATTTGTAAATTGAGTAGAATCATGCTATTTTATATACATTGCTCCTAATATGTGACGCAAATACTTTAACCCTTTATATGACAATTGTCTGTAGTTAAATATATTATAAGTTTTTCAATAATTAAATTAATATAGAATAATATAATAGTAGTATTACTAAAAAAATGTTTTATTTCTGTTTATGATAATTAACTAAATTACCTTAAATAGAGGGATGCTTAATAAACTTTTGATTAAATATATGATGCATTTTATACAATAAATACTATTCTTACTAACATTTGGCATAACTTTATTATAAAAATGAATATACATTTATAATGAATTTAAAGTATGATTGAACATAGAAAAGGAATATATTTATATCTTATGTTTTAATGATTGTCTTTCAAAAACTTAAATACTGTATAAATATAAAAAATTAAAAATTATATTATTGCTATAATCCTTAAAATATATAAATAGTCATTTTTTAAAATATATTAAACTTTTATATATTTGCTTCTAATACTATATACAATGCTTTATTAAAATTAAAGTATTTTCAAATTAAGTTGCATTGTTCCCTTTCTATGCAATTATATAAATTTATATTGTTTTTAATGAATGTAGATAAATTCATTTTAATGTGCTCAATAACTTCATTATTATTCCTATACTCTTCAATTTGAAATATATCTTATTGGGCAATTTTATAATATATGTTGCCATATTTTCCATTCTTTAAAACAATTTGCACTGAACCCGTACTTATAAGCTTAAATAAGACTTTGAATGCATATTATTTTTAAAAGAATGCATAGTAAATATTAACATATAAATATATATTAATAATATTTTAAAGTATAATAGAAAACTATGTTTAATTAGGTTGTTATATTACCTTTAAGAGGAGAGAGATAAGATATATTGCTATTTTAATATATAAATTTAAATAAATATTCATTAAATGTTCTACATAATTCATTTTATCTTATATATTTTATTTTTTTAGTTATCAATGTATATACATTCAAATAATTTATTAAAAGTTCTATATTTTATTAATTCTACAAAAAACTATGATAATATAATATTGAATAATAAAATGATATTTAATATTAATTAAGTATTTAGCCCTTTCTCCATTAATCCATATTTTTAGAATATAAAACTAGAAATTCCAAATTGAATAATTAACAAATATATAATGTATTATTATGTCTTTTCGATAAAATTAATATTAAATTATATGAAGGTTTCACAATAAAACAATATTTTAATATTAATTACTAGTATAATATTTTATTATATGTATAAGCATATAATAATATTGCATTATATCTATCATATTATTTATAATTATTAGAACAAAATGTGATATGAAAATTTATTAATATACTTATGTTTTATTTTTTAACTATTTTAAATATAATATGTTTCTAATTCATATATATCTCAAACTATAAAGTTTAAAATTAATAGTGATTAATTTAATATTATACCTTTATTGGAAATAAATTAATGTATAAAGAACTATTTCTATTATTTGAATTTAATACTTTAGCATAAAATGATACTATATATAACCGAAAATAAAAAGGATTGTATACATATATTTATAATGTAATTACTTATTAATATGCATATTTTTATTGATTATTAAAACTGTTAGATGCATAAAATACCTTTTATAGATAATGTTGTATTGTCGATTCTCGATCGACATTCCATGTATTTATATTTTATGAATATTTATTATTAGAGTTCAGTTGGATAACACGATTTAAATAAAAATAAATATGATACAAGTTATAAGTTTTACTAAATAAAATTTTCATAAAATAAAGAAACATATTATGTATGCATAACTCAATATAACACTAGGTTATCAAGGCTTATATAATAGGCAATTATGATATTGCATAATATGACTTCTTATATAGTCAACATCTATATTAATATATACAATATAAACACTTTATTTTAATCATATTAAATTGGCATGAACACTCAATTATATATATTATACTTTAAGGGAAAAATGTGATGTGGTTCTTTTCATATTAATGACATTACCCCTTTAGGGGTGCATATTTGGACTTCATCTCAATATTAAACATACGGGTATAGTATATATATTTAATTAGTGTTTAAATTATAAAAAATTAAATAAAGATATAATACTTAGCCCTACCCCCAACATGGGTTCCACAAATATAACCTCAATCCTGACCCATAGCATAAAAGCTATATAAAAATTATGATCAAAAATTACTTCCCAATAGACAGATTCTTAGCATATGTAAATCATCATTACTATTCCTGAAATAGTCACTACTCTTCGAATAATATATTAATGATTCATTCTCTTCTTTATATTTTTTAGTTTTTCTCTTAATTGTTGTTTTTGGAATCGTTTCCGAAATCCAAATAACGAATACTAATATAAAATTTTAAGAAGCGTATTATTTTTTTGTTAACGTTTACATATATATAATGAAAATAATATTTTAATTCTTTATTATTTACCTTATAAGCAATACCCAAGAAAATTGATACTGAAGCAAATATAAATGCAATTGAAATTAGTGTGTTTTTTATTACTGATATTCGTGAATATGTTGGAAGGGTTGGAAAATTACTAGATTGACAATCGATACATTTGTTTATAATATTATTATAATCGTTTGATAATGTAGACAATACTTGATAATAGGGACTATCTTCAGTAATATCAGAATATCCATTAAGTTCTTTATATTTTTCAACAAATTGATTAGCTATTCTTAAATATTCCTCGGAATTTGGATTGGCTACATTAACTCCATAAAACAGATTACATAATAATTTAAATGAATCATAAACTTTAGAAGCATCTTCAAATTTAATATTCAACAAAAATTTGTTTGCTTCTATGAACTCCTTAAAATTATTATATCCCGTTTTATCTTTTAATGCACTACCACAATCAATACCATCTGTTTTACAATATTCATAATTCGTATTTTTTTCTGTATATTTAATATAAAAATCATTTAAGTTGTTGGTGTCATTAACTTTTTTTAGGTTTAACATATAATTTAACCATATCATAATGTATATAATAAACGCTTTTGTCTGTTCTTTACTTGAAATATTAATATTATTAACAATAATTTGTTCAAATAAAAATAAAAATCCAGCCTTAATTTTATCGAGATCAGTCTCACATTTATTTTCTGAACCTACATTAGGGCAATAATTCTTAATATTCCCTAAACCATGAAAATCATGTCCTGTAGGATTATCTAATTCATCGGGTAAGTATTTTCTCAATCCACTGAATGGTTCACACTAAGAAAACATTTAAAAAAGTATAATAAAAATATATGTTAATGAAACTCTTATAAAATAAAATTTAATGAATTGTATAGGTAATGTAACATCGAAAAATGTAAAGGGAAAGCATATTTTATTAAAAAAATTATATACCAGGTAATGATACATTGCAATTTTATTTTGTTTATAATATGTAGATTATGTAACATCATATTATTTTATATATTTTACGCATAATAAGTGACAAAATAATTGAAGTCTAATATAAAATAGTTTGTGGTTAAATAAATTCCTATCATTTTTAATATTAATTTAAAGATAATATGGAACAATATATACTTTTATTGAAATTTGATAAATTGTCTTAGATTAAAGTTTGTTTAATACGTATTTGATCATATGTATATATAATACAATTTATGCATAAAATCAATATGACTAATAACATTCTACATATTTATATTATAAAATTCCTTAAAATTTTATAATGTATTTAAAAAATATATAATTATATATATGCTTTAATATAGAACATAACAACGTCCTAAAACTTAAATAATGAACAAATATAAAAATTTAAGAAAGTTATTATTATTATCCTTAAAAGTATATAAATAGTTATTTAGTAAGATAGATTAAATTTTTATATATTTGTTTCTTATAATGTATAATATATTCTTTCTAAAATTATAACATTTACAAAATAAGTTCCACTATTCCCTTTTCTAATTACATATACATAAATGTATATTGTTTTAATGAATATAGATAATTAAAAAAGAAATTTAGTGCGTTAAATAACTTTAGGTTTATTACAATATACCTTATTGGGTAATTTTATAATATATTTTTCCATTTTTTCCACTGTTAAAACACCAATTAACACTGAACCCGTATTTATAAGCTTAAATAAGTTTTTATATGTAGATTGTTTTTAAAATAATACTTAGTAAATATTAACATATAAATATATATTGATGATATTTTAAAGTATAATAGAAAACTAAGTTTAATTAGGTTGTTATGTTCCCCTTTAAGAGAAGAGAGATAAGATAGATTTGCTCTTTTAATATATAAATTTAGATAAATATTCGTTAAATGTTCTGCACTGCTCATTATTATCTTATATATTTTATTGTTATAGTTATCAATGTATATACATTCAAATAATTTATTAAAAGTTCTATATTTTATTAATTATATGGTAAAATAATTCTATTTAAGATTAAAAAATGATGATTCATTAAACAATGATAATATAATATGTATTATTGAAATGTCATTTGTCATTAATCGAGTCTTTAACCTTTTCTCCATTGCCCATATTTTTATAATATAAAACCACATATACCAAATTGGATTTTTAACAAATATATAACATTGATACCTTTATAATGTATTATTATTTATCTTTTCGATAATATTAATGTTTAATTATATGAAGGTTTCACAATAAAACATTATTTCAAAATTAGTTATTAGTAGACCATTTTACTAGTTTATATTTATAGGCATATAATGATAACGCTAATTTTATATACCAAATTGTTTAAAGTATTATAACAAACTATAACATAAAATTTTATTATATACTTATATTTTATTTTTTAACTATTTTAAATATGATATGAAAATTTATTAATATACTTGTATTTTTTCTTTTAACTATTTTAAATATAATATATTTCCAATTTGTTTATACCTCAAAATATAAAGTTTAAAAATTAATATTGATTAATCTATTATTATATCTTATGATAAATAAATTAAAGCGTATAAAACAACTTCTATTATTACTAATTAGTTTTAATACAAAAAAATAATAGTAACGACAATTACAACTTCAAAAAATGTTAGAAGCATAATTATATTTTATAGACTATGTTACAATGTCGATTCTCGATCGATATTCCATGCATCTATATTTTATTAACATCTATTATTACAGTTCAGTTGTATAACATGATATAAATAAAAATAAATATGATATAAATAATAAATTTTACTAAATAAAACCTTCATGAAATAAAGAAACATATTGTGTTATGCATAATTGAATATAGTTCTGGGCTTACAAGTCTTATATAATATATAATTATGGTTCTTATATATGGTTAGCCAAAAAATAGTAACAAAATATATAATGCGAAGTTATAATATATATGAACGAATTAGACATATGTATTGTAACTTACAAAATATGTTATGCCAATCCTTTCATATTATTGGATATATCCCCTTTTTTGTTACATATTTGGATTTTGTTTCGAGATTAAACATATGGGACGGTACATATATTTAATTAGTATTCAAATTGTAAAAAATTAAATATAAATATAATACTTAGCTCTAACCCGAATATGGACTCCATAAACACAACCCTGATCCACAACATAAAAGCTATATAAAATTATGCAAAAATTACTTTCCAATAGACAGTTTATTAAAATATATAAATCATTATTATTATTCCTGAAATAGTTACTTTCTTTGAATCATATATTAATGATTCATTTTCTTCTTTATATTTTTTATTTTTTCTCTTAAATATTGTTTTTGAACTCTTTTCCGAAATCCAAATAACGAATACTAATATAATATATTAAGAAACGTATGAATTTTGTGTTAACGTTTGCATATATATAATGAAAATAATTTTTAAATTCCATATTATTTACCTTGTAAGAAATTCCTAAAAAAAATCCTATTGCACCAAATATCGATAAAACTATAAATAAGTTCTTTGATATCGACGAACTTGATGATGCAACTTCAGAAACTAGTCCAGAAATTTCTACAGAATCGTTTTCAGAACTTTGTATTATTTCTATCGATGGAAAGGATGAATTACCGTTACATTTATTTTTTAAATTATCATAATCAGTCGATAAAGTAGATAATATTTTACTAAATGAACTGTTTTTAGTATTACTATAATATTTCTTAAGTTCTTCATATTTGTTAGCAAATTCATTAGCCTTTCCCAAACATTTTGCGCAATTTGATGTGTTATCATTAAAAACAGTATACATTCCACATAATAATTTAAATGCATCATGCAATGTAGATATAATATTTTTATCCATGTCCTCTTTCGTCAAATCATGTCTTTTATCTATAATATCCTTAAAATTATGACAATCTTTAACATTGTCTACAGTACTTTCATACTTTACATCACTCTTTATAAGTGTAGTATAAAAATATTTTATACTATTATTAAATGAATTTTCCTTTAGGGTTAACATATAAATTAACCATAGGATAATATAATCAACAATATTTATATTATTTTTCCCATAATGCGATAACTCAGAACTCCCAAAAAATTGATTAAGCAAATAAAAAAATCCGGCATTAATTTTTCCGAGATCACTATCACATTTATAATTAAAACAATAACTATTTAAAAAAGTTTTATCTTTAAGTTGATACTTTCCATCATCGGTCAGTGTATTGGGAAAATCATTCCATACATTCTCGAATTTTTCACACTAAGAAAACATTTAAAAACAATTAATAAAAATGTGTATTATTGAAAATTTATTAAAATAAAGTTTAATGATATTTATATATAATACAATGTCAAAAAATGTAAAGTAAATTATTATTATTAAAAATTGCATATACCACTTTGGCATCCATTATAATGGGATATTATTTTTGATTTGTAAATTGAATAAAATCATGCTGTTTTTATATACACTGCATCAAATATGAGACGCAAATACTTTAACCCTATATATAACTGTCTGTAGTTAAATATATTATAAGTTTTTCAATAATTAAATTAATATAAGATAATAACACAGTACTATTACTAAAATCATATTATACTTATTTTATGGCAATTAGCTAAATTACCTTAAATAGAGGGTTGTTTAATACATTTTAGTTAAATATAAATACGATGCATTTTATAAAAAAAATGCTATTCTTACTAACATCTGGTAAAACTCTGTTATAAAAATATATATAATTTTATAAACAATTTAAAGTATGTTTGAACATAGAAAAGGTATATATTTATATTTTATGTTTTAATGATTTCAATTCTAAAACTTAAATACTGTATAAATTTAAAAAATAAAAAATTATATTATTATAATCCTTAAAAGTATATAAATAGTGATTTTTAAAGATATATTAAATACTTATATAATTATTTCTAATATTATATAGCTTTTATTTTTATATAATTATAACATTTACAAAATAAGTTGCATTGTTCCCTTTTTTAATTGCATATACATAATTTTAATATTATTTTATTTAATATAGATAACTTTACAATCTATGTTAATGAGTCCAATAACTTTATTTTTATTCTTATATAATTAAATTTAGAAATATATCTTATTATATAATTTTATAATATATTTTGCACATCTTTCTCACGGTTTAAAACGACAATTAGTACTGGTCCCGTATTTATAAGCTTAAATAAGTCTTTAAATGTATATTGTTTTAAAAATAATACTTAGTAGATATTAATTATTAACATATAAATAACTATTGATGCAAATTTTAAAGTACAATAAAAAAATATGTGTAATTAGGTTGGTATATTTGCATTTTAGATAGGAGAGATAAGGGAAGTATGCTTTTTTAAGACAATTATGTAGCTATATAAGATTTACCTATTCTATATAGCTAATTATGTATTGTATTCCTTTAACATTAAACTTTCAGTTCATGTATACATTAAAAATAACTTAGAATTATTACTTTTTTAAATATATAGTTTGCTTTTATATTTTATAATAAACTATATTTTTAAGAAAACTATATAATTATTAATATTATTTTGCTTGGTAATGTTAGTCTAATGTTATCACATTAAGCATACTTAAATAAATGTTATAATATTTCATTGGATGTTTTGTGCATATAATTTTAATCTTATTACAAGTTTAATAATATATATCAACGTATTCAAATCAAATGAATTTAATGATTTGTTCGTATTTAATACTTTATCTATTGTTATTACTATTATTATTGTTACTTCTATATCACTGTATAGTACAACGAAATAATTAATACGCTTAATAAAATACTTTAAATCAATGTATAATATTTCCTCGTTTCATAGTTTTTAAATCAAGTATTTTATAACATATATTATTTAGCAATAACAATATATTTGTGAATTTTATATATATAATAACCTAATAAAAATATTATTAGTTCAAATTAATTATTACATACTTTTTATATATACTTTTCATTAATATATAATTGTATATGCTTCCTAAATTTAACATATTTCAGTATTATTTATTGGTATAGCATTTTACTAGTTTATATGTATAAGTATATAATAATAACGCATTATATCTATGATATTATTTATAATTATTAGAATAAAATATGATATTAAATTTTATTAATATATTTATATTTTTTCTTTTAACTATTTAAAAAATAATTTATTTGTGCCTCAAAACTATAAAGTTTAAAAATTAATAGTGATTAATATAATATTATACCTTTATAGTAGATACATTAATGTATATAGAACTATCTCTATTATTTGAATTTAAAACATTAGCATAAAATGAAACTATATATAATCGAAAGTTAAAAGGATAATATCCCTATATATACAATGTAATTATTTATTAATATGTACATTTTTATTTTATTACTAAAAATATTAGATACATAAAACATATTTTATAGATATCGTTGTATTTTCGATACTCGATCGATATTTTATGAACATCTATTATTACAGTTCGTTTATCAAAATATAATTTAAATTAAAAAAATGATACAAATAATTTTTGCTAAATAAAATGTTTTATCAAACAAAGAAACATATTATGTTATGCATAATTCAATATAATTATGATTAACAAGCTTTATATAATGAATAATTATGATATATCATAATATGAATTAATATATGCAATATAGACATTTTTTTTTAATCAAATTAAATCGGCATGAACACTCAATTATATATATTATAACTTATAAATATGTTATATAACCCCTTTCATATTAATGACAATGCTCCTTTGGGAGTACATATTTTTAACTTCATCTTGTGATTAAACATACGGAATGATACGTATATTTAATTAGTGTTCAAATTATAAAAAATTAATACAATATAATACTTAATCCTAACCCAAATATGGATTCCGCAAGCACAACCCTGACCTACAACATAAAAACAATATAAAAATTATGATTAAAAATTACTTCCCAATAGGCAGTTTCTTAAAATAAATCAATCGTCATATTCAGAATAATTTATTAATGATTCATTCTCTTCTTTACATTTTTTAGCTTTTCTCTTAATTTTTGTTTTTGAAATCGTTTCCGAAATCCAAATAACGAATACTAATATAAAATTTTAAGAAGCGTACGGTTGTTCGTTAATGTTTATATATATATAATATTTTTTTTAATTCCTTATTATTTACCTTATAAGAAATTCCCAAAAAAAATGCTATTGCAACAAATATCGATAAAACCGGAATTAATTTGCTTGCTAGTGATGATTCTGATAATGTAACCTCAGAAGTTTCTCCAGACAATTGTTCAGATCCTGTTACATTAGTTTGTTTAGAAGTTTGTTCAGAACATTTTGCATCATTTTTTGTATTTATTTCTGGAAGGGGGTTATCATCTTTATATTTATTTTTTAAATTATTATAATCATTTGATAATGTAGGTAATGTTTGACAATAGCCGATATATTTAGCATTATTAGGATCATTAAGTTCTTCATATATTTTAACAAATTCTTTAGCTTTTTCCAAACATTTTGTGCATTTTGACGTGTTTTCATCAAATTCAGTATACATTTCACATAATAATTTAAATGCTTTATAAAATTTAGGTGCAATATTACTATCCATATTCAACACATCATTTTTTTTATCTATAAGTTCCTTATAATTCTTATAATCAGTTAATTCACTTATTTCCGTCTTATACTTATCACAATTATATATGTATGCAATATAAAAACACGTTACATTGTCTTTTTCACTTTTATTTAGGTTTAACATATAATTTAACCATATCAAAATGTAATCAACAATATTGATGTGATCTTTTGCAGGAGAGGGAGCTACACCACAATCCTTAATGAATTCATCCAACAAATATAAAAATCCAGCATTTATTTTATAGAAATCACTTTGAAAATCAATATTACAATAACTATCTGAAAAATCATTATTATTACAATAATAATTTGAAAAATTATTATTATTACACTTATTATTTAAAGAATTATTATCATTAAATTGATATTTTCCTTCAATTAATTCATCGGGAAGCCATTTCCATATATTCTTGAACTTTTCACACTATGAAAACATTTAAAAAAAAATAATCAAAACGCGAATTATTAAAATAAAGTTTAATGATATTTATATGTAATACAATATAAAAAAATGTAAAGGAAACTATTATTATTAAAAAATGCATATACCACTTCCTTATTCATTATAATGGGGTTTTATTTTTGATTTGTAAATTAAGTAGAAGCATGTTATTTTATATGTACTACGCCAAATATGAGACGCAAATACTTTAACCCTATATATAACTGTCTGTAGTTAAATATACTATAAGTTTTTCAATAATTAAATTAATATAGAATAATATAATAATGTTATCACTAACGAAAAGTTACATTATTTTTTATGATAATTAGCTAAATTACCTTAAATAGAGGGTTGTTTAATACACTTTTGATTAAATATATATATGATGCATTTTATACAAGAAATGTATTCTTACTAACATTTTGCATAACTATATTATAAAAATGAATATACATTTATAATGAATTTAAAGTATGTTTGAACATAGAAAATAAATATATTTATATCTTATGTTTTAATGGTTTCAATTCTAAAACTTAAGTACTGTATAAATTTAAAAAATAAAAAATTATATTATTACTATAATCCTTAAAGTATACGAATAAGCGCTTTTAAAATATATTAAATTTATATATACTTGTTTCTTATAATATATAATATAGTTTTTTCTAAAATTATAGTATTTTCAAATTAAGTTGCATGCTCCACATTTTATGCAAATTATATAAATTTAATATTACTTTTAATTAATATGTATACATTCACAATTCATTTTAATGAGTCTTATAACATTATTTTTATTTCTATATACTTCAATTTATAAATAGTCCGTATTAAATAATTATAGAATATATTTCGCGTATCATTTCCATAGTTTAAAACACCAATTAGTACTGAATCCGTACGTATGCTATTTATAAGCTTAAATAAGTCTTTGAATGTAAATAGTTTTTAAAATAATACTTAGTAAATATTAAATATTAACAAATAAATAAGTATTGATGCAAATTTTAAAGTATAATAGAAAACTATATGTATTAGGTTGGTATATTGCACTTTGAGAGGAGAGAGATAAGATATCTTTGCTCTTTTAATATATAAATTTAGATAAATATTCGCTAATTGTTCTGTATAGTTAATTTTATCTTATATATTTTATTGTTATAGTTATCAATGTATATACATTCAAATAGTTTATTAAAAGATCTATATTATATTAATTTTATGATAAAACAATGCCGTTTATGATTAAAGATGATTCATTAAACAATGATAATATAATACATGCTAATATAGAATAATAAAATACAATTTAACATAAATTGAACCTTTAACCATTTCTTTATTTATCCAATTTTTTATAATATAAAACTACATAGCTCAAATTGGATCTTTAACAAATATATAATATTGATACCTTTATAATGTATTATTATTTGTCTTTTCGATAATATTAATATTTAATTATATGAAGGTTTCACAATAAAATAATATTTCAATATTAGTTATTAGTATAATATTTTACCAGTTTATATATATATAGGTATATAATAATAACGATATTATATCTATCGAATTATTTACAATTATTATAACAAATTATAATATTATATTTTATTAATATAATTTTATTCTATTTTTTAAATCTTTTAAAATATTATTTATTTATACCTCAAAATATAAAGCTTAAAAATTAATAGTGATTAATCTAATATTATATCAATATGGGAACTAAATTAAAATATATAAACTATTTCTATTATTTGAATTTAAAACATTAGGATAAATGATACTATATATAATAAAAAATTAAAATAATTATATACACATATATATAAAGTAATTTTTTATTAATATGCATATTTTTATTGATTATTAAAAATGGTAGATGCATAAAATGCCTTTTATAGATAACGTTATGTTGTCGACTCTTGATCGATATTTTATGAATCTATATTTTATGACTATCCATTATTACAGTTCAGTTGGATAACATGATTTAAATTAAAATCAATATGGTACAAATAATAAGATTTACTAAATAAAATATTTCATAAAATAAAGAAACATATTATGATATGCATAATTCAATATAACCACATATTAACTTTTATATAGGCAATTATAATATATCATAATATGAATTAATATATGCAATATAGACATTTCATTTTAATCGTATTAAATCGGCATGAACACTCAATTATATATATTATAACTTATAAATATGCTATGTAACCCATTTCATATTAATGGCAGTGCCCATTTGGGGGTACATATTTTGAAAATCACCTCGTGATTAAATATACGGATATAGTATATATATTTAATTAGTGTTCGAATTATAAAAAATTAAATGCAATATAATACTTATCCCTAACCTGAATATGGATTCCACAACATAAAAACTATATAAAAATTATGCAAAAATTACTTTGAAATAGACAATTTCTTAAAATATATCAACCATTATTACTATTCCTGGAATAATCACTACTCTTCGAATAATATATTAATGATCAGTTTCTTCTTTATTTTTTTACCATTTCTCTTAAATGTTGTTTTTGAGATCGTTTCCGAAAACCAAATAACGAATACTAATATAAAATGTTAAAAAACGTATGATTTTTTTGTTAACGTTTACATATATATATAATGAAAATAATTTTTAATTTCCTTATTATTTACCTTATAAGAAACTCCCAATAAAATTGATGCTGCAATAAATATAATTGCAATTGTAATTAGTATATTTTTTGTTACTGAACTTCGTGGACAAGCTACAAGTGGTGAGCTACGGCTACATTCAAGAGTATTATATTTCTCTTTAAATTTTTTATAATCATTTGATAAACTAGACAATAGTTCATAATAAGAACTTCCTTTATTAATATCTAAAGCATTTTTAAGTTTTTCATATTTTTCAAACAATTCTCCAGCATTTTCTAAACATGTCTTGCATTCAGTATTTTCTTCTGGATCAAATTCACTATACATGTTACATAATGATTTAAATGCATCATAAAAATTAGATATATCTTTAATATCAATATCCATCGATTTTATTTTTGTATCTATAACTTCCTTTTTAATCTTACTACCACTATCAGTACCTATATCCTCATTATATTTACTATTTTCTTTTATATGTTCAGTATAAAAATTGTTTAATGTGGTGGTTCCATTTTCTGTTTTTTGATTTAGTTTATAACTTAACCATAAAATAGCATATTCAGCAAGTTGATCACTCTCTAAATTGTCATCATTAATATATTCAAAATATTTTAGTAATTCTATAAAAGTAGAACTAATTTGTTTGTCATCAGTATCACAGTTATTATTAGGGCAATTAAAACTTAAAAGACCTCCAGAAGTATGTTCTCCCGGGCTGTTCGAATCAAACGTATTAATTATAGCACACTACGAATATATTTTATGAATTAAACAAAAAATGTATTAATATAAATGTTACTAAAATTAAAATTAATATAATTTATAGGAATGCAAAATCCGAATAATATAAGAAAAAGGATACATACCACATTAGAAGACATTATAATGAAATTCTGTTATAATTTGGAGATTACGCGGGGTGATATTATTTATATATATTGTATAAAATATATGGTATATTTACTTAATCTCTTTACATAGGAATTATCTTTCGTTAGACATATTATTCTTAATTTTAACTTCATATAAAATAATAATACATTAGTATTACTAAAATCATATTATACTTATTTTATGACATTTAGCTAAATTACCTTAAAAAGAAGGTTGCTTATACACTTTGCCATATGTATATATGATGCATTTTATACAAAAAATACTATTCTTACTAACATTTGGTATAACTTTATTATAAAAATTAATATACTTTTATAATGAATTTAAAAAATATATACTTATACATATCTTTTAATATAGAACACAAACACCGTCCTAAAACTTAAATAATGCACAAATATATAAATTTAAGAAAGTTATTATTACTATAATCCTTAAAAGTATATAAATAGTCATTTTTAAAAATATATTAAATACTATATACTTGTTTCTAATAATATATAATATAGTCTTTTCTAAAATTATAATATTTACAAAGTTGTATTGTTCCATTTCCTATGCAAAATACATAAATTTATATTGTTTTTAATGAATGTAGATAAATTAAAAAATAATTTTAATGCGTTAAATAACTTTATTTTTATTCTAATATATCTTATTGGATAATTTTATAATATATTTTACGCATAATTTCCACGGTTTAAAACGACAATTAACACTGAACCCGTATTTATAACCTTAAATAAGACTTTAAGTTCATATTGTTTTTAAAATCATACTTAGTAGAAATTAAATATTAACACATAAATAAGTATTGATACTAATTTTAAAGTATAATAGAAAACTATGTTTAATTATGCTATTATTTTACCCTTTAATAGGAGAGAGATAAGATATATTAGCTCTTTAATATATATATTTATATAAATATTTGCTAAATATTATACATAATTTTATCTTATATATTATACTGTTATAGTTAATGTATATCGTTCAAATAATTTATTAAAAATTCTATATTTTATTAATTCTATGATACAGTAATGTTGTTTTGGATTATAAAATGATTATTCACTAAACACTAATGTGAATAATAAAATACCATTTAATATGAATTGAGTCTTTAACCATTTCACCATTGATTCATATTTTTAGAATATTAAACCACATATCCCAAATTGAATCTTTAACAAATATATAGCACTGATACCTTTATAATGTATTATTATGTGTCTTTTCGATAAAATTAATATTTAATTATATGAATTTTCCACAATAAAACAATATTTTAATATCAATTATTGGTATAGTATTTTATTATATTATATTTATAGGCATATAATGATAACGTTAATTTTATATACCATATTATTTATAATTGTTAGAACAAACTATAACATAAAATTGTATTAATATAATTACATTTTATTTTTTAACAATTTTAAATGTAATACATTTATACTTCAAAACTATAAAGCTTAAAAATTAATAGTGATTAATCTAAGGTTATACCTTTATGCGAAATAAATTAATGTATAGATAACTATTTATATAATTTGAATTTAAAACCTTAGCATAAAATGAAACTATATATAATCGAAAATTAAAAGGATAATATACATATATCTATAATGTAATTTTTTATTAATATGTATATTTTTATTGTATTATTAAAAATGTTAGATGCATAAAACATCTTTTATAGATATCGTTGTGTTGTCGAACCTCGATTTATATTATATGAATATCTATTATATATTGGTAATATGTTTAATTAATATTAAAAGTATACTCATTAACCTGAAGATATATTATAATGTAGATGAATATTCAAAATGAATTTTATTATAATTCATATCCAACTTCATATATAATATTATTATACTCTTCGGTTATCAAAATGCAATTTAAATTAAAACAAATGATACAAATAATAAGTTTTACAAATAAAATGTTTTATCAAATAAAGAAACATATTGTGTTATGCATAATTCAATATAGCTATGATTATCAATCTTTACATAATAAATAATTATGACATATCATAATATGAATTAATATGTGCAATATAGACATTTTTTTTAATCATATAAAATCGATATGAACACCCAATTATATATGTTATAACTTATGAAAAAATGTTATGTGGTCCTTTTCATATTAGATTATGCCCTTTGGGGCTGCATATTTTAACTTTTGAACTTTATTTCCTGATTAAACATATACGGATGATGCATATATTTAATTAGTGTTTAAATTATAAAAAATTAATACAATATAATACTTAATCCTATCCCGAATATTGGGTTCACAAACACAACCCTGACCCACAACATAAAAACTGTTTAAAAATTATACAAAAACAGTATAAAAATATTATAACTATACATATATAACATTATATATTATTGATTATATTATTTAATTATTTTTATAGACCAAATAATTATGTTCAAAAATTATGGTAAAAAATTATTTATTTTCAAATAGACAATTTCTTAACATATATTAATCATTATTACTATTCCTGAGATAGTCATTACTCTTCGAATCATATATTAATGATCCATTTTCTTCTTTATTTTTTTATCTTTTCTCTTAAATGTTGTTTTTGAGATCGTTTACGAAATCCAAATAATGAATACTAATATAAAAATGGTAAACATATATATTTTTTGATAATCACATATAAGTAATCATGTAAATAATTTATAAATTCCTTATTATTTACCTTATAAAAAATTCCCAAGAATATTGGTATTGCAACAATTATCGATAAAACTGGAATTAATTTGTTTGTTATCGACGAACTTGATGATGTATCTTCAGAACTTTGTGCAAATTTTTGTATAGTTTCTTCAGAAACTTGTGCAGAATTTTGTGTTGTTTTTATCTCTGGAAGGACTGATACATCGCTACAATCAACTTTACTTTCATTACAATAATTTTTAAAATTATTATAACAATTTGATAATGTGGACAATACTTGATAATAGTCGCTATCTTTAGTATGATTAGGATCGTTAAGTCTTTCGTATTTTTTAACAAATTCTTCAGCATTTTCCAAATATTTCTTATTGTCTGTGTCGTTTGCATCAAGTTCAGTATACATATTACATAATGGTTTAAATGCATCATAAAAATTAGACATATCATTAATACCAATATTCATCAAATACTTGTTTTTTTCTATGAACTCCTTAAAATTATTATGTCCTGTTATTCCTTTTAATGAAACACTACAATCATCATACTTATCATCATTTCGTTTTTTACAACTAGTATAATGCGTATTATTCTTTATATGCCCTTCATAAAAATCATTTAGGTTTTTGATTTTGTCATCTTTCTTTAGGTTTAACATATGACCTAACCATATCATGACGTATATAATAAACACTTTAGAGTGATCTTTACTTAAAGTACTAATCCTATTAACAATATTTTGTTCGAACAGCCATAAACATCCAGCATTAATTTTATCGGCCTCAGTATTACATTTTGTTTCCCCTGAACCTCCATTAGGGCAATATTTCTTAAGATTATCATTTTTATGAAAATCCAATGTTGCAGAATTGTTTAAGTCATCAGGTAAATAGTTTCTCAATGCATCAAACCTTCCACACTAAGAAAACATTTAAAAAGTATAATAAAAATATATGTTAATGAAATTCTTATAAAATAAAATTTAATGAATTTTATGCGTAATATAACATCGAAAAATATAAGTAAAATCAAATTTTATTAAAAAAATTATTTACCAGGCGATTATCCATTGTAATTTCATTTTGTTTATAATATGTAAATTATGTAACATTATATTATTTTACGCTTAATAAATGACAAAATAATTGAACCATAATATATAATTGTCTTTGGTTAAACATGTTATTATTATTCTTAATATCAATTTAAATATAATATAGAACAATATATATTTATGGTAGTTAGGTAAATTGCCTTATTTGGGGGGGTTGTTTAATACATTTTTTATCATATGTATATATAATACAATTTTACATAAATTATTATTCTTAATATCTTTCCGTATAATTTTATAATGAATTAAAAATATATCATCTTATATATGTGTCCTAATATAGAAAATAAGCAACGTCATATCTTTTGTTTTAATAAGTGGTGCTCCAAAAGTAATATACTGGACAAGTCGAAATAATTAAGAAATTCATTATTACTATAGCACCTAAAAGTATATAAATAGTTATTTTTTTAAATATATTAAATTTTTATATACTTTTTCTTATAATATATAATACAGTTTTTTCTAAAATTATAACATTTATAAAATAAGTTGCATTGTTTCCATTTTTAATTGCATATACATAATTTTAATATTATTTTTATTTGATATATATCCATTATAATTATATTTAACATTTTCAATAACTTTATTTTTATACCTATATACTTCAATTTATAAATATTCTTTATTGGGTAATTTTATAAAACACTTTGCATATTTTTTCACTGTTAAAACAAAAACTAGTACTGAACCCATACGTATTATGCTATTTATTAGCTTAAATAAGTCTTTGAATGTATATTATTTTTAAAATACTTAATAAATATATATAACATAAATAAGTATTGATGCAAGTTTTAAAGTATAATAGAAAACTAAGTGTAATTAGGCTGTTATCTTGTCATTTAAGAGGAGAGAGATAAGATATATTTTCATTTTTAATATATAAATTTATATAAATATTTGTTAAATTTTCTACATAGTTATTTTTTATCTTATATATTCTACTGCTATAATTATTAATGTATGTATTCAATTAATTTATTAAAAACTCTATATTTTATTCATTCTACGATAATGTAATGTCATTTTGGATTAAAAAAATGATGATTCATTAAACAATGATAATATAATATAGAATAATAAAAATAAATGTAACGTTAATTGAGCCTTTGGTATTTTCTTTATCCAATTTTTTATAATATAAACTACATATCCTAAATTGAATCTTTAACATATATACAAAAATGACACATTTATAATGTATTATTATGTGTCTTTTAGAAAATATTAATATTTAATTATATGAAGGTTTCACAATATAATAATATTTCAATATTAGTTATTAGTAGAATATTTTATTAGTTTATATGTATAGGAATATAATAATAACATTATTTTATCATATTATTTATAATTATTAGAACAAAACATTAAATTTTATTAATATATTTATATTTTTTCAAATAACTAATAATATATTTCCAATTTATATATACTTCAAAACTACGAAGTTTAAAAATTAATAGTGATTAATCTATTATTATACTTTATGATAAATAAATTATGGCACATAAATCAATTTTTATTAGTATTAATTAATTATAATACAAATATAAAATCAAAAATATAATAGTAACTACAATTTAAACTTAAAAAAATATTATATATAATTCAATTTTTTATGTATTACAAAAAATGTTAGAAGCATAATAATATTTTATAGATTATGTTACATTGTCGATTCTCGATTGATATTCCATACATCTATATTTTATGAATATCTATTGTTACAGTTTAGTTGGATAACATGATTTGAATCAAAATGAATGTGATACATGTTATAAGTTTTACTAAATAAAATTTTCATCAAATAAAGAAACATATGATATGCATAATTCAATATAGTCTCTGAATAACAAGTTTTATATAATGAAAATTATTATATAGCAAATATCTATAGTAACATATGCAATATAGACATTTTATTTTAATCACATTAAATCAGCATGAAAATTCAATTATATGTATTATAACATATAAAACATGTTACGCAATTCATTACATATTAGCTTATGCTCCTTTTTGGTTGCATATTTGGGCTTTAGAACTTCATCTGGTAATTAAAAATACGGGATGTTACATATATATAATTAGTGTTCAAATTATAAATATTTAAATAAAGATATAATACTTAGCCCTAACCCGAATATGGGTTCCATAACATAAAAAATATATAAAAATTATGCAAAAATTACTTCCAAATAGACAATTTATTAACATATATCAACCATTATTACTATTCCTGGAATAATCACTACTCTTCGAATAATATATTAATAATCAGTTTCTTCTTTATTTTTTTAGCATTTCTCTTAAATGTTGTTTTTGAGATCGTTTCCGAAATCCAAATAACGAATACTAATATAAAATGTTAAGAAGTATACGATTTATTTGTTAAAATTTGCATATATAATGAAAATAATTTTTAATTTCCTTATTATTTACCTTATAAGAAACTCCCAATAAAATTGATGCTGCGACAAATATAATTGCAATTGTAATTAGTGTATTTGTTGTTACTGAACTTCGTGGACAAGCTACAACTGATGGGACATTATTACACCAAAGACTATTATAATTACTTTCAAATTCTTTATAATCTTTTGATAAACTTAACCATAGTTGTAAATAAGAACTTCCTTTAGTAATATCAAAAACATTTTTAACTTTTTCACATTTTTCAAAAAATTCTCCAGCATTTTCTAAACATGTCTTGCATTTTCCGTTTGCACTAATTTCACTACACATGTTACATAATGATTTAAATGCATCATAAAAATTAGATATATCTTTAATATTCATATTCATCGATTTTATTTTATTTTCTATAACATCCTTATTAACCTTATTATTATTAGGTATATTCCCCTTATAACAACTATTTGTTTCTATATTTTCAGTATAAAAATCGTATATTTTGGTGGTTCCATTTTGTGTTTTTTGGTTTAGTTTATAACTTAACCATAAGATAGCGTAATCAACAAGTTTTTCACTATCTATGTTTTCATTATCAATCATATTTAGTAACATTATAAAACCAGAGATAATCCTTTGTTCATCACTACTACAGGTGTCATCAGGACAATACGTATTTAATATATTCATATAATGTTCTCCCGAACTTTTCGGATAATTATCAAAATAATTATCAATCTCATTAATTGCATCACACTACGAATATATTTTACGAATTAAACAGAAGAATGTATTGATATAAATGTTACTATAATTAAAATTAATATAATTTATAGGAATACAACATACGAATAATATAAGAAAAAAGATAAATACCTCTTTATAAGACATTATAATGAAATTCTGTTATAATTTGGAGAATATGCGGGGTGATGTTATTTATATATATTGTATAAAATATATGGTATATTTACTCAATATTTTTACATATCAATTATCTTTAGTTAGACATATTATTCTTAATTTTAACTTCATATAAAATAATAATATAGTAGTATTATTAAAATCATATTATACTTATTTTATGACATTTAGCTAAATTACCTTAAATAGAGGGTTGCTTAATACAGTTTTGATTAAATATAAATATGATGCATTTTATAAATTTTTTTTAATTTTTACTAACACTTGGTAAAATTTATTGTAAAAATGGAAATAATTTTATAAATAATTTAAAAAATATGTACTTATACATATGCTTTAATATAGAACACAAACAACGTCATAAAACTCAAATACTGCAAAAATATAAAAAATTAAGAAAGTTATTATTATTAGAATTCTTAAAGTATATAAATAGTAATTTTTTAAATATATTAAATTTGTATATACTTGTTTCTTATAATATATATTATAGTTTTTTCTAAAATAATAACATTTTCAAATTAAGTTATGTTACTTACATCTCTATACAAATTACATAAATTTATATTATTTTTATTTAATATAGATAAATTAAAAAATAATTTTAATGCGTTAAATAACTTGATTTTTATTCCTACATATTTCAATTGAGAAGTATTTTCTATTGGGTAATTTTATAATATTTTTTACGCATAATTTCCACGCTTTAAAACAACAATTAGCACTGAACCAGTATTTATAAGCTTAAATAACCCTTTGAATGTAAATAGTTTTTAAAATCATACTTAGTAAATATTAAACATATAACACATAAATAACTATTATGCAAATTTTAAAGTATAATAGAAAACTATGCGTAATTAAGTTATTATATTGTCCTTTAAGAGGAGAGAGATAAGATATATTGCTCTTTTAATATATAAATTTAGATAAATATTTGCTAAATGTTCTACATAGTTCGTTTTTATCTTATATATTTTATTATTATTTTTATCAATGCATATACATTCAAATAATTTATTAAAAAATCTATATTTCATTAATTCTATGATAACGTAATGTTGTTTTAAATTAAAAAATTATTCAATAAAAACTAATAATATAATATGCGTTAATATGGAGTAATAAAATGTCATTTAACATAAATTGAGTCTTAATCCTTTTCTCTATTATCCAGTTTTTAAAAATATAAAACTACATAGCTCAATTTAGGTCTTTAACAAATATATAAAATCGATACCTTTATAATGTATTATTTGTCTTTTCGATAATATTAATGTTTAATTATATGAAGGTTCCACAATGAAACAATATTTCAATATTAATTATTGATAGAGTATTTTATTAAATTATATGTATAGGCATATAATAATAACGTATTATATTTATCATATTATTTATAATTACTAGAACTATAACATTAAATTTTATTAATATACTTATATTTTATTTTTTAAATATTTTAAAATATTATTTATTTATATTTCAAAATATAAAATTTAAAAATTAATAGTGATTAATCTATTATTATACCTTATGATAATTAAATTAATATATATATATAACTATTCCTATCAATATAAATTAGAACATTAGCATAAATTCAAATTATTGTAATAAAAAAAATGAGTATTATATATATTTATAATTTATAAATTTATTATAATATATCTATAGTACATTTTTTATGTATTACTAAAAATGTTAGATGCATAAAATGCCTTTTATAGATAACGTTGTATTTTCGATTCTCGATCGGTATTTCATGCATCTATATTTTATGAATATCTATTATTACAGTTCAGTTGGATAACATGATTTAAATCAAAATAAATATGATACAAGTTATAAGTTTTATTAAATAAAATGTTCACTAAATAAAAAAACATATTATGATATGCATAATTAATTATAATTATGATTAACAATCTTTATATAATAAATAATTATGATATAGAATAATATGAATTGATATATGCAACATAGACATTTTATTTTAATCATATAAAATCGGCATGAACACCCAATTATATATATTATAACTTATAAAACATGTTGCGCAATTCATTATATATTAGCTTATGCCCCTTCTTGGTTGTGTTTTGGACTTTTTATTTCATCTCGAAATTAAACATACGGAATGATACATATATTAATTAATATTTAATTATAAAAATTAAATAAAGATATAATACTTATCCCTAACCCGAATATGGGGTACATAAACACAACCCTGACCCACAACATAAAAACTATATAAAAATTATGCAAAAAATGTGACCAAAAATTACTTCCAAATAGACAGTTTCTTAAAATATATAAATCATTATTACTATTACTGAATTAGTAATCAATCTTCGAATCAAATTAATGACCCATTTTCTTCTTTATATTTTTTAGCTTTTCTCTTAATTTTTGTTTTTGAAATCGTTTCCGAAATCCAAATAACGAATACTAATATAAAATTTTAAGCGTACGGTTGTTTGTTAATGTTTTCATATATATAATAATTTTTTTAAATTCCTTATTATTTACCTTATACGAAATTCCAAAAAAAATTGCTATTGCAACTAATATCGATAAGATTGGAATTAATTTGCTTGCTATCGACGAACTTGATGTAACTTCAGAAATTATTTGTGTTATATCTGGAGCGGATGGGAAAATATTACATCTATTTTTTAAATTTTCATAATATATTAATAAAGTAAAAACTACATGCAAATGGGATTTCTCGTCAGTAGTGTTATGATATATGATAATTTTTTTATATGTTTCAACAAATTGATTAGCTTTTTGGGAACATTTCTCGCAATTTGAGTCATTTGTATCAAGCTCATTATATATATCACATAATATATTAAATGCATCATATAATTTAGATATAATGCTCATATCCATACTTAAAAAATATTTATTTGTATCTATAAGATCCTTATAATCAGTATAATCATCAGTATATTTTATACTAGTAGTATAATTACTACCATTCCTTATATATGTATTATAAAAATTCTCTATAAAGTTCTCGTCTCCACTTTTGTCCAGATTTAACATATAACTTAACCATATTAAAATGTATTGAACAATATAGATGTTTTTTTTTGCAACCTCATCGAACGCAGAAGAATCACGAAAGAATTCATTAAGCAAATATAAACATCCAGCATTAATTTTATCGAGAGGATCTTTACATTTATTAGTACAATATTCATTGAAATGCTTATCATCAATTTGATGCTCTCTCTTGCTGTCCAATTGATCGGGAAGCCATTCCCTTACGTTCTTGAACCTTTTACACTAAGAAAACATTTAAAAATAATTAATAAAAACGTGTATTATTGAAAATTTTATTAAAATATTAATGATATTTATATATGGTCAATATCAAAAAATATAAAGGAAACTATTATTATTAAAAAATGCATATACCACGTCCTTATTCATTGTAATGGAATTTTATTTTTGATTTGTAAATTGAGTAGAATCATGCTATTTTATATACACTGCCCCTAATATGTGACGTAAATACTTTAACCCTATATATAACAACTGTCTGTAGTTAAATATATTATAAGTTTTTCAATAATTAAATTAATATAGAATAATATTATTACTAAAGAAACGGTCTATTCCTTTTTTTGATAACTAATAAGTTGCCTTAAATTGGAGATATTTAATACATTTTGGTCAGATGTATAATATAATTTATGCTTAAATTTATGATTATTAATAACATCCATTATAATTTTATTATAAAAATTTAAGTAGTTTAGTAATGAATTTAAAACACTCCCTCTTATATTTGTGTCTCAATATAGAAAAATACAATTTTTTTTCTCATGCTTTAATAAATCTATTATTAGTATAATTTTTATAAGTATATAAATATATATTTATATACTTGTTTCTTATAATATATACCAATATTTATTTAAATTATAACATTTACAAAGTTCCATTTTTCTATTTTCTATGGAAATTATATACATTTATATTGTTTTTAATGAATATAGATAAATTCATAATCCATTTTAATGATTACGATAACTATATTTTGATTTCTACATACTTCAATTTATAAATATACCATAGAGTAATTTTACAATATATTTTACGCATAATTTTCACGGTTTAAAACAATTAGCACTGGACCTGTATTTGTAAGCTTAAATACGTTTTTATATGTATATTGTTTTTAAAATAATACTAATTAAATACTAAATATTAACATATAAATAACTATTGATGGAAATTTTAAAGATAATAGAAAACTATGTTTAATTAAGTTATTATATTTCACTTTAAGAGGAGAGAGATAAGATATATTAGCTCTTTAATATATATATTTATATAAATATTCGCTAAATATTACACATAATTTTATCTTATATATTATACTGTTATAGTCATCAATGCATATACATTCAAATAATTTATTAAAATTCTATATTTTATTAATTCTATGATAACGTAATGTTGTTTTAGATTAAAAAATTATTATTCAATAAAAACTAATAATATAATACGAGTTAATATGGAATAATAAAATGGAATTTAACATAAATTGAGTCTTTAACACTTCCATTAATCCATATTTTAGAATATAAAATTATAAATTGCAAATTGTATATTTAACAAGAATATAACATTGATACCTTTATAATGTATTATTATGTCTTTTCGAAAAAAATAATATTTAATTATATGAAGTTTTCACAATAAAATAATATTTAATATTAGTTATTAGTAGAGTATTTTATTATATTATATGTATAGTAATATAATAATAATGCATTCTATATATCATATTATTTATAATTGTTAGAACAAACTATAACATTCAATTTTATTAATATACTTATATTTTATTTTTTAACTATTTTAAATATAATATATTTTCAATTTATATATGCTTCAAAACTAAGAAGTTTAAAAATTAATAGTGATCAATCTATTATTATGCCTTTATGATAAATAAATTAAAGCGTATAAAGCAACTTCTATCAATACTAATTAATTTTAATGCAAATGTAAAATACAAAAAATAATAGTAATTACAATTAAATCTTAAAAAATATTGTATATATAGTGTATTTTTGATGTATTACTAAAAATGTTAGAAGCATAACAATCTTTTATAGACTATGTTATATTGTTGACTCTCGATCGATATTCATGAATCTATATTTTATGAACATCTATTATACTGTTCGGTTATCAAAATACGATTTGAATCAAAATAAATATGATACAAGTTATAAGTTTTACTAAATAAAATATTCCATGAAATAAAGAAACATATTATTATATGCATAATTCAATATAGCTCTGGGTTGTCAAGACTTATATAATAGGCAATTATGATATATATAATATGAATTCATATATAGTCAATATCTATATTAATATATCTAATATAGTTATTTTAATTTAACTATATTAAATCGATATGATCACTTAATTATATATATTATAACTTATGAAAAAATGTCATACAACCCAATTCATATTAGCTTATCCCAATTTTGGGGTGCATATTTGGGCATCATCTTTTGATTAAGCATACGGGATGGTATATATATTTAATTACTGTTCAAGTTATAAAAAATTAAATTACAATATAATATGGGTCCCACAACATAATAACTATATAAAAATTATGCAAAAATTATTATAAAAATTACTTATTTCCAAATAGACAATTTCTTAAAATATATCAACTATTATTACTATTCCTGGGATTATCACTACTCTTCGAATCACATATTAATGATTCATTTTCTTCTTTATTTTTTTTATTTTTTCTCTTAATTTTTGTTTTTGAAATCGTTTCCGAAATCCAAATAACGAATACTAATATAAAATGTTAAGAAACATATTATTTTTTTGTTAATGTTTTCATATTTATAATGAACATAATTTTAAAATTCCTTATTATTTACCTTGTAAGAAATTCCTAAAAAAAATGCTATTGCACCAAATATCGATAAAACTGTAAATACTTTGTTTGTTATCGATGAGCTTGATGATGCATCTTGAGAAAATTGTTCTAATCTTTGTACAGGTTGTTCAGGATTTTGTTTAAAAATTTCTACACAATTTTTTGGTTTTGCTATCGCTGGGAAGGATAAATTGGAACATTTAACATCACTATATTTCTTTTTAAAATTATCATAATCATTTGATAAAGTACACAATAGTTTATTACAGGAACTATCATTAGTAATACTAGAATCTCCATTAAGTTTATTATATGTTTTAACAAATTCATTAGCATCATTCAAACAGTTTGTGCAATCTGATGTTCTATCATTAAATCTACTATACATGTTACATAATGATTTAAATGGAGCATAAAATTTAGACAATTTTTCATTAGTAATTTCCATCAATTCTTTTTTTGTATATATAAGATCATTATAATTTCTACAACCATCAACACCATTTATAGGATTTTTATACTTTTCTTGATTATAAATATATACATTATAAAAAGTTTTTAGAATGTTTCCTTGTTTATCCTTTAGGTTTAGCATATGACTTAACCATATGAGAATGTATTCAACAGCATTGATATTATTTTTTACATTATTATTAAACAAACCAGAACTCCCAAAGAATTTATTAATCAAATGAAAAAATACAGCATTCATTTTTTCGAGAGGACCACCACATTCATATTTAAAACAATAACTATTTAAAAAAGTTTTATCATTAAATTGATACTTTTCATCATCGGTCAATGTATCGGGAAAATCCTCCCATATACTCACAAAGCTTTCACACTAAGAAAATATTTAAAAACAATTATTAGAAATGTATATTATTGAACATTTTATTAAAATAAAGTTTAATGATATTTAAATATAATAAAATATCAAAACATGTAAAGGAAATTATTATTATTAACAAATGTATATACCACTTCCTTATTCATTATAATGGAATCTTATTTTTGATTTCTAAATTGAGTAGAATCATTCTGTTTTATATAGACTCACCCCAACATGTGATGCAAATACTTTAACCCTATATATAACAACTGTTTGTAGTTAAATATATTATAAGTTTTTCAATAATTAAATTAATATAAAATAATAATACAGTAGTATTACTAAAATCATATTATACTTATTTTATGACAATTAGCTGAATTACCTTAAATATAGGATTGCTTAATACAGTTTTGATTAAATATAAATATAATGAATTTTATACAAAAAATGCTGTTCTTACTAACATCTGGTATAACTTTATTATAAAAATTAATATAATTTTATAAATAATTTAAAGTATGTTTGAATATAGGAAATGAATATATTTATATCTTATGTTTTAATGATTGTCCTTCTAAAACTTAAATATTGTATATATCTAAAAAATAAAAAGTTCTATTATTACTATAATCATTAAAAGTATATAAATAATCATTTTTTAAATATATTAAATTTTTATATACTTGTTTCTTATAATATATAATATAGTTTTTTCTAAAATGATATTATTTTCGAATTAAGTTGCATCGTTCCCTTTTTTAATTGCATATACATAATTTTAATATTATTTTTATTTAATATATATCAATTCCAATTATATTTAACATTTTCAATAACTTTAGTTTTATTCCTATATAATTAAATTTAGAAATATACCTTATTAGATAATTTTATAATATATTTTGCACATCTTTCTCACGGTTTAAAACGACAATTAGCACTGTAACCATATATTTATATGCTTAAATAAGACTTTTAATGCATATTGTTTTTAAAATGATACTTAGTAAATATTAATACATAAATAACTATTGATGCAAACTTTAAAGTATAATATAAAACTATGCGTAATTAAATTGTTATATTTACATTTTAGATAGGAGAGATAAGGGAATTATACTTTTTTAAGACAAGGATATGGCCATATAAAATTTACCTATTCTATATAGCTAATTATGTATTGTATTCCTTTAACATTAAAGCTTTCAATTCGTGTATACATTAAAAATTCCTTAGAATTATTTTCTAAATATATAGTTTGCTTTTATATTTTATAATAAACTATATTTAGTTTTATTATGAAAAACTATAAAATTATTAATATTATTTTTCTTGGTAGTGTTAATTCTAATATTATAGCATTAAATCTTACTTTAATAAGTGTTATAATATTTCATTTGATGTTTTGTGCATATAATTTTAATCTTATTACAAGTTTAATAATATATATCAACGTATTCGAATCAAATTAATTTAATGATTTTTTCGTATTTAATATTTTATCTATTGTTATTACTATTATTATTGTTACTGCTATATCGCTGTATAGTACAACGTAATAATTAATGCGCTTAATAAAAATAATTTAAATCAATGTATGATATTCCTACGTTTCATAGTTTTTAAATCAAGTGTTTTTAAACATTTATATTATTCCGTAATGACAATATATTTGTGAATTTGTATATATATAATAACCTAATAAAAATATTATTAGTTCAAATTAAATTAATTATTACATACTTTTTATATATACTTTTCATTAATATATAATTGTATATGCTTCCTAAATTTAACATATTTCAGTATTATTTATTGGTATAGCATTTTACTAGTTTATATATATATTATAACAATAACGTTAATTTTATATACCAAGTTGATTATAAGTATAACAAACTATAATATTAAATTTTATTAATATATTTATATTTTTTCTTTTAACTATTTAAAAATTAATTTATTTGTGCCTCAAAACTATAAAGTTTAAAAATTAATAATGATTAATCTAATATTATACCTTTATAGTAAATAAATTAATGTATATAGAACGATTTCTATAATTTGAATTTAAAAAACTAGCATAAAATGAAACTATATATAATCGAAAGTTAAAAGGATAGTATGTCTATATCTATAATGTAGTTATTAATATGTATATTTTTATTGTATTACTAAAAATGTTAGATACATAAAAAATCTTTTATAGATATCGTTGTGTTGTCGAACCTCGATCGGTATTTTATACATCTATATTTTATGACTACCTATTATATATTGGTAAATGTTTAATTAACAATATAAATATACCCATTAACCTGAAGGTATATTATAATGTAGGAAACCGTTCCAAATGAATCAAATTATAATTATACTCAGATATATAAAATTATTATACTGTTCGTTTATAAAAATACGATTTGAATCAAAACAAATATGATACAAATAATAAGTTTACTAAATAAAATGTTTCATCAAATAAAGAAATATATTATGACATGCATAATTCAATATAGCTCTGGGTTAACAAGTCTTATATAATAAATAATTATCATATATCATAATATGAATTAATATATGCAATATAGACATTTTTTTTTAATCATATTAAATCGATATGAACACTAAATTATATATATTATAATTTATGAAAAAAATTTGTGACTCTTTTCATATTAATGGTAGTACCCCTTTTTTGGTTGCATATTTAGGCTTTACCGCGTAATTAAACATGTATGAATGGTCATATATTTAATTAGTGCTCAAATTATAAAAAATTAAATGCAATATAATACTTAGCCCTAACCCGAATATGGGTTCCACGAACACAACTATGACCCACAACATAAAAACAATATAAAAACTATGATCAAAAATTACTTCGAAATAGACAACTTAAAATATATCAACCATTATTACTATTCCTGGAATAATCACTACTCTTCGAATAATACATTAATGATCAGTTTCTTCTTTACTTTTTTAGCTTTTCTCTTAAATGTTGTTTTTGAACTCTTTTCCGAAATCCAAATAATGAATACTAATATAAAATTTTAAAAAACGTATATTTTGTTTAATCTTTGCATATATATAATGAAAATTATTTTTTAATTCCTTATTATTTACCTTATAAGAAATTCCCAAAAAAATTGGTATTGCACCAAATATCAATAAAACTGGAATTAATTTGCTTACTATCGATGAACTTGATGATGTAACATCCAAATTTTGTACAGTTTGTTCATAATTTTGTCCAGAAATTTCTTCAGAACCATGTAAAAGAATTTCTTCAGAACTATCTGCAGGAGTTTGTCCATGAGTTAGTCCAGGATTTTGTTTTGTTTCTTTCGGTGGAGGGGATAAAGCAACTTCACATTCCCTTTTAAGACCATCATAATCTTTTAATAAAGTAGACATGATTTGACTGTATGAATCATCTTTAGTCATATCAGAACCATTCTTAAGATTTTCATATTTTTTTAAAAATTCATTATCTTCCAAATAATTCTTGCAATTTTGTTTGTATTCATCAAATTGAGTATACAAGTTACATAATGATTTAAATGCTTCATAAAATTTAGATACATTACTACTACCCATATACAACAAATTCTTTCTTGCATCTATAAGACCCTTATAATTCTCATAACCAGGTAAATCAATTATTTGCGTCTTATACTGATCACAACTATTTATTTGATAATTATAAAAATCATTTATATTGTTATGGTCTTTACTTTTGTCCAGATTTAATATATAACTTAACCATATCAAAATGTATTCAACAATATAGGGGTTACTATTTTTTGGAGAGGGAAACATACAAGAATCGTTATAGAATTGATCCAACAAATATAAACATCCAGCACTTATTCTATCGAAATAACTTTGACATTGACTACTATCACAATAATTATTTAAAAAATGACTATCATCAAATTCAGGGATTCCTTTATCTTTCGGTTCATCGGGAATCGAGTTCCTTACTTCCTGGAACTTTTCACACTAAAAAAACATTTAAAAACAATTAATAAAAACGCGAATTATAAAAATAAAGTTTAATGGTATTTATATGTAATACAATATAAAAAAATGTAAAGGAAACTATTATTATTAAAAAATGCATATACCACTTCCTTATTCATTATAATGGGGTTTTATTTTTGATTGGTAAATTGAATAAAATCATGCTGCTTTTATATACACTCCCCCCAATATGTGACGCAATACTTTAGCCTTATATATGACAATTGTCTGTAGTTAAATATATTATAAGTTTTTCAATAATTAAATTAATATAGAATAATAAAATAATATTATTACTAAAGGAAAGTTTTATTTCTTTTTTGACAATTATTTAAATTACCTTAAATAGGGGGTTGTTTAATACATTTTTGATTAAATATAGATATGATGCATTTTATACAAAAAATGCGATTCTTACTAACATCTGGTATAACTTTATTATATAAATTAATATAATTTTATAATTAATTTAAAGTATGTTTGAACATATAAAAGGAATATATTTATATCTTATGTTTTAATGATTGTCTTTCAAAAACTTAAATACTGTATAAATCTAAAAAAATAAAAATTATATTATTACTATAATCCATAAAATATATTAAACTTTTATATATTTGCTTCTAATACTATATACAATGCTTTATTAAAATTAAAGTATTTTCGAATTAAGTTACATGCTACATTTTCTATGAAAATTAAATAAATTTATATTGTTTTTAATGAATGTAGATAAATTTAAAATTCATTTTAATGTGCTCAATAACTTTATTTTTATTCCTATATACTTCAATTTAGAAGTATATCTTATTGGGAAAATTTATAATATATTTTGCCAAATTTTCCATTCTTTAAAACAATTTGCACTGAACCCGTACCTATAAGATTAAATAAGTCTTTGAATGCATGTTATTTTTAAAATAATGCTCAGTAAATATTAAACATATATACCTACTGATGATATTTTAAAGTATAATAGAAAACTATGTTTAATTAGGTTGTTATATTACCTTTAAGAGGAGAGAGATAAGATATATTGCTATTTTAATATATAAATTTAAATAAATATTTGCTAAATGTTCTGAATTATTCATTTTTTCCTATATAGTCTACTACTATAATTATCAATGTATATACATTCAAACAATTTATTAAAATTTCTATATTTTATTAATTCTACAAAAAACAATGATAATATAATATGGAATAATAAAAGGAAATTTAACGTTGATTAAGTCTTTAACCCTTTCTCCATTAATCCATATTTTTAGAATATAAAACTACAAATTCCAAATTGAATAATTAACAAATATATAATGTATTATTATGTCTTTTCGATCAAATTAATATTTAATTATATGAAGGTTTCACAATAAAACAATATTTTAATATTAACTATTGGTAATTTACTAGATTACATGTATAGGCATATAATAATGCATTATATCTATAATATTAAACTTTATTAATATACTTATATTTTATTTTTTAACTATTTTAAAATATAATATATTTATACCTCAAAATTTAAAAATTAATAATGATTAATCTATTATTATACCTTATTATAAATAAATTAAAGCATATGAAGCAACTTCTATTAATACAATTACAACTTCAAAAAATGTTAGAAGCATAACAATAATTTATAGATTATGTTATATTGTCGATTCTCGATCGATATTGCATGTATCTATATTTTATGAATATCTATTATATATTGGTAATATGCTTAATTAACATTAAAAATATAATCATTAATATGAAGGTATATTGTAATTTAGATGAATATTCAAAACTAATCGAATTATAATATATACCTCATATATAATAATATTATACTGTTCGGTTATAAAAATACGATTTAAATTAAAATAAATATGATACAAATAATACGTTTTACTAAATAAAATTTTCATAAAATAAAGAAACATATTATGATATGCATAATTCATTATAATTATGATTAACAAACTTTATATAATAAATAATTGCGATATAGCATAATATGAATTAATATATGTAATATAGTTATTTTACTTTAATCATATTAAATATATATTAACACTCAATTATATATATTATAACTTATGAACAAATATGATGTAACTATTTTCATATTAATAGCAATGCTCCTTTGGGAGTACATATTTTTAACTTCATCTCGAAATTAAACATACGGGATGATACATATATTAAATTAGTGTTTAAATTATAAAAAAATAAATGCAATGTAATACTTAGCTCTAACCCGAATATGGGTTCCACAACATAAAAACTATATAAAAATTATACAAAAATTATTTCCAAATAGACAGTTTCTTAAAATACATCAATCGTCATATTCAGAATAATTTATTAATGATCAGTTTCTTCTTTATATTTTTTATTCTTTCTCTTAAACATTGTTTTTGAAATCGTTTCCGAAATCCAAATAATGAATACTAATATAAAAATTTTAAAAAATGTATAATTTATTTATATTCACAAATTAACCAGTGCTGAATATATTGTTTAATTGACTTATTATTTACCTTATATGCAATTACAAAGAAAATTGATACGGCAACAAATATAAATCCAATTGAAATTAGTGTGCTTTTTATTACAAATTTTCGTGAATATGTTGGAAGTAATGGAAAATCATTACATATACTTTGAAAATTATAATAATCATCTGATAATGTAGATAATAATTGATTATAGGGGCTGTCTCTACCATTATTATAATCTTCATTAAGCTCATCATATTTTTTAGCAAATTCTTTAGCTTGTTCCGAAAATTTATTGCAATTTGAGCTATCTTCATTAACCCCAATACAAATCTCACATAATAATATAAATGCATCATAAAATTTAGACATATCTTTAATATCAATACTCATCAAATCTTCTTTTATATCTACAAGTTCATTATAAGTCTTATAACCAGTAACACCATCTATTGGGGTGTTATACTTCTGACCATTATATATATATGTTTCATAAAAAAGGTCTATAGTGCCATTTTCATTAATTTTGATAAGGTTTAACATATACCCTAACCATATCAAAATGTAATCAACAATATTGATGTTTCTATTTGCAACAGAATTAAACGGGGTATAACCCGCAAAGAACTCATCAAACAAATATAAACATCCAGCATTAACTTTTCCGAAAGGAGCATCACATGATCCATTATCACAATATTTGTTCAATTTTTCATTAATATTTATATTATGTCCTACAATCACTTCATGAGATAACCATTTCCTTACATCGTCGAACCTTTTACACTAAGAAAACATTTAAAAACAATTAATAAAAACGCGAATTATTAAAATAAAGTTTAATGATATTTATGTAATAAAATATCAAAAAATGTAAAGGAAATTATTATTATTAAAAAATTATATACCACTTCAACACTCATTATAATGGGATTTTATTTTTGATTTGTAAATTGAATAAACTCATGCTGTTTTATATACAATGCCCCCAATATGTGACATAAATACTTTAACCCAATATATAACAGCTGTCTGTAGTTAAATATATTATATGTTTTTCAATAATTAAATTAATATAGAATAATAAAATAATGTTATTACTAAAGAAACATTCTATTTGTGTTTATGCTAATTAGCTAAGTTACCTTAAATAGAGAGTTGCTTAATACAATTTTTATTAAATATATATGTAATGAATTTTATACAAAAAATGATATTCTTACTAACATCTGGTATATCTTTATTATAAAAATGGATATACTTTTATAATTAATTTAATGTATTTTTGAACATAGAAAAGGAATATATTTATATCTTATGTTTTGATGATTGTCCTTCAAAAAATTAAATGCTGTATAAATCTAAAAAAACAAAAATTATATTATTACTATAATCCTTAAAGTATATAAATAGTCATTTTTTTAAATATATTAAATATTTACATACTTGTTTCTAATACAATAAACCACAGTTTTATTAAAATTATAGTATTTTCAAATTAAGTTATTTTACTTACATCTATATGCAAATTATATAAATTTATATTGTTTTTAATGATTCCGATAACTATATTTTGATTTCTACATACTTCAATTTATAAATATACCATATTGGATAATTTTACAATATATTTTACGCATAATTTTCACGGTTCAAAACAATTAGCATTGAATCTGTATTTATTAAGCTATTTATAAGTTTAAATACGTTGTTATATGTAAATATTTTTTAAAATAATACTTAGTAAATATTAAATATTAGCATATAAATAAGTATGGATGGAAATTTTAAAGTATAATAGAAAATTATGTTTAATTAAGCTATTATATTTCACTTTAAGAGGAGAGAGATAAGATATCTTTGCTCTTTTATTATTTAAATTAAGTTGAATATCCGATAAATATTCAGCATTGTTCATTTTTATCTTATATATTATATTGTTATAATTATCAATGCATATACATTCAAATAATTTATTAAAATTCTATATTTTATTAATTCTATGATAACGTAATGTTGTTTTAGATTAAAAAATTATTATTCAATATAAACTAATAATATAATATGCGTTAATATGGAATAATAAATTGGAATTTAACATGAATTAAGTATTTCGTTTTTTCTCTATTTATCCAGTTTTTTAAAATATAAAACCATATATCCCAATTTATATCATTAACAAATATATAAAAATTATATCATTACAATGTATTATTATGTCTTTTCGAAAAAATAATATTTAATTATATGAAGTTTTCGCAATAAAATAATATTTCAATATTAGTTATTGGTAGAATATTTTACTATTTTATATGTATATAATAATAACGCATTCGATCTATCATATTATTTATAATTGTTAGAATAAACTATAGCATTCAATTTTATTAATATACATATATTTTACTTTTTAAATCTTTTAAAATATACTTAATTTATACCTAAAAATATAAAATTTAAAAATTAATACTGATCAATCTATTATTATGCCTTCATGATAAATAAATTAAAGCATATAAAGCAACTTCTATCAATACTAATTAATTTTAATACAAATGTAAAATACAAAAATAATAGTAATTACAATTAAATATTAAAAAATATTATATATAGTTCAATTTTTTATGTATTACAAAAAATGTTAGAAGCATAATAATATTTTATAGATTATGTTACATTGTCGATTCTCGATCGATACCAATGAACCTATATTTTATGTTTATCTATTATTACAGTTCAGTTGGATAAAATGATTTGAATCTAAATAACTATGATACAAATCATAAGTTTTACTAAATAAAATTTTCATAAAATAAAGAAATATATTATGATATGCATAATTCCATATAACTTTGGGTTATCAAGGCTTATATAATAGGCAATTATGATAAAGCATAATATAAATTCATATATAGCCAATATCTATATTAATACATGCAATATAGACATTTTATTTTAACCATATTAAATCGGAATAAGCACACAATTGTATATATTATACTTTATGGGAAAATTGGTATTGATTCCTTTCATGTTAGATTATTCCCCTTTTGGTTGCATATTTTAACTTTTTAACTTCATCTTCTGATTAAATATACGTGATGATACATATATTAAATTAGTATTAAAATTATAAAAAATTAAATGCAATGTAATACATAGCCCTAACCCGAATGTGGGTTCCACAAACATAACTTCAACCCCACAACATAAAACTATATAAAAATTATGCAAAAATTATTTATTTCTAAATAGACACTTTCTTAACATATATAAATCAGTATTACATTCCTGAAATAGTCACTCTCTTCGAATCATGTATTAATGATTTATTCTCTTCTTTATATTTTTTATTTTTTCTCTTAATTTTTGTTTTTGAAATCGTTTCCGAAATCCAAATAATGAATACTAACATAAAATTTTAATAAAGTATGTTTTGTATGTTAACGTTTGTATATATATTATGAAAAAATATTTTCAAGTCCATATTATTTACCTTATAAGAAATTCCTAAAAAAAATGCTATTGCACCAAATATCGATAAAACTGTAAATAATTTGTTTGTTACCGATGAACTTGATGATGTATCTCCAGAAATTTGTAGAATTTGTTGTGCAGAAGTTTGTATTTCTTCTATCGTTGGAAGAGGTGAAGATTTGAAATGTTGACTATTGTTATATTTATTTATAAAATTATCATAATCTTTTGATAAAGTAGACAAAAGTTGTTTATAGGAACCATTACTAGTAATATCAGAATTTTCATTCATTTCTTCATATTTTTTAGCAAACTTTTTGGCATTTTCCGAACAGTTTGCGCAATATTGTGAGTTATCATCAAATTCAGCATGCATTTCACATAATAATTTAAATGCTTCATAAAAATTAGATATAATTTTTTTATCCATATCCAAAAAATATTTTTTTTTATCTATAAGATACTTATAATTGCTATACTCTGGAACACCATTTATAGTATTTTTATATCTATCATTATCTATAGTTGTTTTATAAAAAAAATGTATATTGCTCATAGTTCCTTCTGGTTTTAAGTTTAACATATAACTTAACCATATCAAAATGTAGTCAACAATATTGATGTTACTATTTGCAACAGACTTAAACAATTCAGAAGTCCCAAATATTTGCTTAAAAAGATATAAACATCCACCATCAATTCTTCTGAAATCAGTATCACAACTTTTATCATCACAATAACTATCTAAAAAATTTTTTTCTTTAAATTGATAGTTATTATTACTATCCAATGTATCAGGAAATTTGTCCCATATACTCCTAAACTTTTCACACTAAGAAAACATTTAAAAACAAATATTATAAATGTATATTATTGAACATTTAATTAAAATAAAGTTTAATGATATTTAAATATAATACAATATCAAAAATGCATATACCACTTGCTTATTCATTGTGATAGAATTTTATTTTTGATTTGTAAATTGAGTAGAATCATGCTGTTTTATATACACTGTCCCCAATATGTGACGCAAATACTTTGGTCCTATATATAACAACTGTCTGTAGTTAAATATATTATAAGTTTTTCAATAATGAAATTAATATAGAATAATAAAATAATATTATTACTAAAGGAACGTTTTATTTCTTTTTGTTACAATTATTTAAATTACCTTAAATAGAGGGTTGCTTAATACATTTTAGTTAAATATAAATACGATGCATTTTATAAAAAAAATGCTATTCTTACTAACATCTGGTAAAACTCTGTTATAAAAATATATATACTTTTATAAATAATTTAAAGTATGTTTAAACATAGAAAAGGAATATATTTATATTTTATGTTTTAATGGTCGCCCTTCTAAAACTTAAATACTGTATATATCTAAAAAATAAAAAATTATATTATTACTATAATCCTTAAAGTATATAAATAGTAATTTTTTTAAAAATATTAAATATGTATATACTTGTTTCTTATAATATATAATATAGTTTTTTCTAAAATTATAGTATTTTCAAATTAAGTTATATGCTCTACTTTTTATGCAAATTATATAATTTTAATATAATTTTTATTTAATATATATCCATTCCAATTATATTTAACATTTTCAATAACTTTATTTTTATCCCTATATAATTCAATTTATAAATATATCTTATTAGATAATTTTATAATATATTTTGCACATCTTTCTCACGGTTTAAAACGACAATTAGCACTGGTCCCGTATTTATAAGCTTAAATAAGTCTTTAAATGTATATTGTTTTTAAAATAATACTTAGTAGATATTAATTATTAACATATAAATAACTATTGATGCAAATTATCAAGTATAATAAAAAACTATGTGTAATTAGATTGGTATATTTGCATTTTAGATAGGAGAGATAAGGGAAGTATGTTTTTTTAAGACAATTATGTAGCCATATAAGATTTACCTATTCTATATAACTAATTATGTCTTGTATTTCTTTAAAATTAAACTTTCAGTTCATGTATACATTAAAAATAACTTAGAATTATTACTTTTCTAAATATACAGTTTGCTTTTATATTTTATAATAAACTATATTTAGTTCTATGATGAAAAACTATAAAATTATTAATATTATTTTTCTTGGTATTGTTAATTCTAATATGATCGCATTAGAACTTGATTAAACAAATGTTATAATATTATAAAGTGTTTAATAATATGTATAATGAATTTATATCCATGTAGTGTATCAAATTAACATAATATATTTGTTCGTATTTAATACTTTATCTATTGTTATTACTATTATTATTGTTACTGCTACATCACTGTATAGTACAACGTAATAATTAATTCACTCAAGAGGAATACTTTAATTCAATTAGTATTATTCCTTGTTTCATCGTTTTTAAATCAAGCATTATAGAACATATTACTTCGTAATAGCAATATATTTAATTATATATTTGTGGATTTGTATATATATAATAACCTAATAAAAATATTATTAATTCAAATTAAATTAATTATTACATACCATTATAATTTGCATTAATATGTAATTGTATATGTTTCACAAATTTAACATATTTCAGTATTATTTATTGGTATAGCATTTTACTAGTTAATATGTATAAGTATATAATAATAACGCTAATTTTATATACCAAATTGTTTAAAGTATTATAACAAACTATAACATAAAATTTTATTATATACTTATATTTTATTTTTTAAATAGTTAAAAAATAAAATTTATTTATACTTCAAAACAATAAAGTTTAAAAATTAATAGTGATTAATCTATTATAATACCTTTATGATAAATAAATTAATGTATATATAACTATTTCTATCAATATTAATTAAAAATTTAACGTAAAATGATACTAAATATAATTGAAAATTAAAAGGATAATATACATATATCTATAATTTAATTTTTTATTAATATACATATTTTTATTGATTATTAAAAATGTTAGATGCATAAAATGCCTTTTATAGATAACGTTGTGTTATCGATCTTCGATCGATATTTTATGAATACTTATTATATGTTGGTAATATGTTTAATTAACAATAAAAATATACCCATTAACCTGAAGGTACATTATAATGTAGGAAACCGTTTCAAATGAATCAAATTATAATTATACTCCGATATATAAAATTATTATACTGTTCGTTTATAAAAATACGATTTGAATCAAAATAAATATGATACAAATAATAAGTTTTGCTAAATAAAATGTTTCATCAACCAAAGAAACATATTATTTTATACATAATTCAATATATCCCCTGATTAACAAGTTTTATATAATAAGAAATTATGATATAGCATAATATGAATTCATATATAATCAATATAGACATTTTATTTTAATCATATTAAATTGAGTGTTCATGTCAATTTAATATATTATAACATATGAAAAAATATTATGCGACACATTTCATATTAATGGATATGTTCCTCTGGGGGGGCATATTTGATTTTTGAATTTAATCTCGTGATTAAACATACGGAATTATACATATATTAAATTAGTGTTCAAATTATAAAAAATTAAATAAAGATATAATACTTAGCCCTAACCCGAATGTGGGGTCCACAACATAAAAACTATATAAAAATTACTCTTCAATAGACAGTTTCTTATCGTATAACAATCATTATTACGATTCCTGAAATTATCACTCTCTTCGAATCATATATTAACGATTCATTCTCTTCTTTATATTTTTTATTTTTTCTCTTAAATATTGTTTTTGAGCTCGTTTCCGAAATCCAAATAACGAATACTAATATAAAATGTTAATAAATATACGTTTTTTTGTTAACGTTTGCATATATTTAATGAAAATAACTTTTAAATTCCTTATTATTTACCTTATAAGAAATTCCTAAAAAAAATGCTATTGCACCAAATATCGATAAAACTGCAAATAATCTTTTTCCTATCGACGAACTTGATGATGTATCTCCAGTTATTAGTGCAGAAATTTCTGCTGTTATCTCTGGAATAGTTTGGATATCTTTACATTTCTCTTTTATATTACTATAATCATCTGATAAAGCAGACAATATTTGATTATTTGAGGTACCTTCAGTATTATTGCCATCTTTGAGCTCTTTATATTTTATAACAAAATTAGTAGCATCATTTAACAGTTTTTTGTCATCTGTATTCGTTGCTTTATTAGTATACATACTACATATTAATTTGGATGCTTCATAAAATGTAGATAGATCTTTAATATTAATATTCAACAAATCATTTTTTTTTTTTAAGATTTCCTCAAGATCTGTATATGTATAGGCATCACTTATAAATTGTTTATATTTACCACTTCCAATTACTTGATTAGTATAAAAATCGTTTATTTTTGTGAAGCTGTGTTTTTTATTTTGATTTAATTTGTAACTTAACCATAAAATAATATATAGAAAAAATGGTTGAGTATTATATGTATTATCACCTATCTTTGGGTATTTAGTAAAATATTGTTCAAGTAACCATAAAAATCCAATCGTAATTTGATCGAGTTCAGCATTACAATCTCCATTAGGACAGTACTTTTTGTAATTTTGAATAGTATTAAGTTCAGTTGTTGCGGGGGTCCCTAATTCATCGGGTAAACACATCCTCAAAAAATCAATGTTTGAACACTAAGAAACCATTTAAAAAAAAATTTATAAAAATATGTATTAAGAAAATGTTATTAAAATAAAACTTAATGAATATTGTAGGAAATATAATATCAAAAAATGTACATACTAGAGTATCATCCATTATGATGGAATATAATTTATAATTTCTAGGCTAAGGGGGTATCATATTATATATATATACTAAAATAGGTAATGCAATTATTTAACCCTATATACACCAATTATATGTATATAAAAATATGTTTATTATTATTAATTTAAATTTAAAATTAATGTGTAATAATAATATTATTACTAAAAGAATATTATATTTTTGTTTATTGGTAGTTAGATAAATTGCCTTATTAGGGGTGTTGTTTAATACATGTTTTATCATATGTATATATAATACAATTCTGGATAAATTGTTATCCTTAATAACATTCATGTGAGTATTACTATAAAAATTAAAGTAACATTGTAATGAATTTAAAATATATCTTCTTATACATATGCTTTAATATAGAAAATAAACCTCATTTCTTTTGTTTTAATGATTGCTCTTCTAAAAATTAAATACTGTATAAATCTAAAAAAATACAAATTATATTATTACTATAATCCTTAAAAGTATATAAATAGTAATTTTTTAAAATATATTAAATTTATATATACTTGTTTATTATAATATATACCAATATTTTATTAAAATTATAACATTTATAAAATAAGTTGTATTGCTCTCTTTATTAATAGCATATACATGATTTTAATATTATTTTTATTTAATATATATCCATTCCAATTATATTTAACATTTTCAATAACTTTATTTTTATTCCTACATAATTAAATTAAAAATATGCCTTATTAGATAATTATATAATATATTTTGCACATATTCCCCACGGTTTAAAACGACAATTAGCATTGGACCTGTATTTATAAACTTAAATAAAACTTAAAATGCATTTTTTTTTAAATCATACTTAGAAATATAAAATATTGATACAAATTTTAAAGTATAATAGAAAACTATGTGTATTAGGTTGGTATATTGCACTTTGAGAGGAGAGATAAGGGAAGTATGATTTTTTAAGACAAGGATGTAGCCATATAAGATTTACTTATTCTACATAGTTTAATTATATTTTCTACCTTTAAAACTTTCAATTAATTTGTACATTAAAAATAACTTAGAATTATTGCTTTTCTAAATATATAGTTTGCTTTTATATTTTATAATAAACTATATTTAGTTTTATGATGAAAAACTATATAATTATTAATATTATTTTGCTTGGTAGTGTTAATTCTAATATTATCGCATTAATGCATACTTAAATAAATGTTATAATATTTCATTTGATGGTTTTTGCATATAATTTTAATCTTATTACAAATTTAATAATATATATCAACTTATTCGAATCAAATGAATTTAATGATTTTTTCGTATTTAATACTTTATCTATTGTTATTACTATTATTATTACTGTTATATCACTGTATAGTACAACGGAATAATTAATGCGCTTAATCAAAATACTTTAAATCAATTAGTAATTTTTTTGTTTCATTGTTTTAAAGTATAGTATTTAGAACATATTATTTAGCAATAACAATATATTTGTGAATTTTATATATATAATAACCTAATAAAAATATTATTAATTCAAATTAAATTAATTATTACATACCATTATACTTTGCATTAATATGTAATTGTATATGTTTCACAAAATTAACATATTTCAGTTTTAGTCATTTATACAATATTATATATATTATAACAATAACGTTAATTTTAGATACCAAGTTGTTTATAAGTATTATGGCAAACTATAACATTATATTTTATTAATATACTTATGTTTTTTCTTTTAATTATTTTAAAATATAATATATTTCCAATTTATTTATACCTCAAAACTATAAAGTTTACAAATTAATAGTGATTAATATAATGTTATAACTTTATGATAAATTAAAGCGTATAAAGAAACTCTATTAATACTAATTAATTTTAATACAAAAAGAGAATAGTTACTACAATTAAAACATAAAAAATGTTGTATATATAGTGCTATTTGTTGTATTACTAAAAATGTTAGATGCATAAAATATATTTTATAGGCATTGTTGTATTGTCGAATCTCGATCGATATACCATACGTCTATATTTTATGATTATCTATTATATATTAGTACTGTACTTATTAATGCCAAAAACACATATGTTAATCCGAATATATATTGTAATGTAGGCAATTATTCCAAATGAATCATCATATAATTAATATCCAACCTCATATATAATTCTATTATTACAGTTCAGTTGGCGTAATATAATTGAAATTAAAACAAATATGATACAAATAATAAGTTTTACTAAATAAAATGTTTTATCAACAAAGAAACATATTGTGTTATGCATAATTCAATATAGTTATGAATAACAAGCTTTATATAATAAATAATTATCATATATCATAATATGAATTATATATCCAATATAGACATTTTATTTTAATCATATTAAATCGATATGAACACTAAATTATATATATTATAAATTATGAAAAAATATTATGTGACTCTTTTCATATTAATGGTAGTACCCCTTTTTTGGTTGCATATTTAGGCTTTACCGCGTGATTAAACATATGTGAATGATCATATATTTAATTAGTGTTCAAATTATAAAAAATTAAATGCAACATAATACTTAGCCCTAACCCGAATATGGGTCCCACAACATAAAAACAATATAAAAACTATGATCAAAAATTACTTCGAAATAGACACTTTCTTAAAATAAATCAATCGTCATATTCAGAATAATTTATTAATGATCAGTTTTCTTCTTTATTTTTTTAGCTTTTCTCTTAAATGTTTTGGAGATCGTTTCCGAAATCCAAATAACGAATACTAATATAAAATGTTAAGAAATGTATGATTTTTTTGTTAACGTTTACATATATATAATGAAAATAATTTTTTAATTCCTTATTATTTACCTTATAAGAAATTCCCAAAAAAATTGGTATTGCACCAATTATCAATAAAACTGGAATTAATTTGCTTACTATCGATGAACTTGATGATGCAACATCAGAATTATCTGCATTTTGTTCAAAACTATTTGTATCTTGTCCTAAACCACCTACATCTTGTCCCAAATAATCTACATTTTGTCCCAAATAATCTACATCTTGTCCAGAACTACGTACAAGAGTTTGTCCAAGATTTTCTTTTGTTTTTTCCGGTGGAGGGGATAAAATATGTTTACATTCCTTTTTAAAATGTTCATAATCAGTTGATAAAGTAGACAACATTTCTTTATATATACTGCTATTAGTAATATCAGAATCTTTAAGATCATTATATTTTTTATCAAATTCATTATCTTCCAAATAATTCTCGCAATTTTTATTGTTACCAAGTTCATTATACAATTTACATAATGATTTTAATGCTTCATAAAATTTAGATACAATATTACTATCCATATACAACAAATCCTTTCTTTCATCTATAAGATCCTTATAATTATCATAACCGGATAATTCATTTATTTGCGTCTTATACTGATCACAACTATTTATGTATGCACTATAAAAACTCTTTATATTGTCTTCTTCACTATTGGTCAGGTTTAACATATAACTTAACCATATCAAAATGTAATCAACAATATAGCGGTTATTATTTTTTGGAGAGGGGAATATACCAGAATCGTTATAGAATTGATACAACAAATATAAACATCCAGCACTTATTCTATCGAAATAACTTTGACATTGATTACTATTACAATAATCATTTAAAAATTTATCATCTTTAAAATTATAGCTTCCATTACTCAATTTATCGGAAAGTGAGTTCCTTACCTCCTGGAACTTTTCACACTAAAAAAACATTTAAAAACGATTAATAAAAACGCGAATTATTAAAAATTTTATTAAAATAAAGTTTAATGGTATTTATATGTAATACAATATAAAAAAATGTAAAAGAAATTATTATTATTAAAAAATGCATATACCACTTCCTTATTCATTATAATGGGGTTTTATTTTTGATTTGTAAATTGAGTAGAATCATGCTACTTTATATACGATGCACCAAATATGTGGCGCAAATACTTTAACCCTATATATGACAATTGTCTGTAGTTAAATATATTATATGTTTTTCAATAATTAAATTAATATGGAATAATAAGATAATGTTATTACTAAAGAAACGTTATATTTGTGTTTATGCTAATTAGCTAAGTTACCTTAAATAGAGAGTTGCTTAATACAATTTTTATTAAATATATATGTAATGAATTTTATACAAAAAATGATATTCTTACTATAACCCTTAAAATATACAAATAGTCATTTCTTAAAACATATTAAATAATTATACACTTGTTTCTAATACTATATACCATGTTTTATTAAAATTATAGTATTTTCAAATTAAGTTGCATTGTTTCCTTTCTATGCAATTATATAAATTTATATTGTTTTTAATGAATGTAGATAAATTTAAAATTCATTGTAATGAGTCCGATAACTTTATTTTTATTCCAATATACCTTATTGGGTAATTTTATAATATATTTTTCCATCTTTTCCATTCTTTAAAACAATTTGCACTGAATCTGTATTTATAAGCTTAAATAAGTATTTGAATGTAGATTGTTTTTAAAATAATGCTTAGTAAATATTAACATATAAATATATATTAATAATATTTTAAAGTATAATAGAAAACGATGTTTAATTAGGTTGTTATATTACCTTTAAGAGGAGAGAGATAAGATATATTGCTATTTTAATATATAAATTTAAATAAATATTTGTTAAATGTTCTACATAGTTCATTTTTATCTTATATATTTTATTTGTTTAGTTATCAATGTATATACATTCAAATGATTTACTAAAAATTCTATATTTTACTAATTCTACAAAAACAATAATAATATAATACGCGTTAATATTGAATAATAAAATGATATTTAATATTAATTAAGTATTTAACCCTTTCTCCATTAATCCATATTTTTAGAATATAAAACTACAATTTCCAAATTGAATCATTAACAAATATATAATGTATTATTATGTCTTTTCGATAAAATTAATATTTAATTATATGAAGGTTTTACAATAAAACAATATTTTAATATTAACTATTTGTAATTTCTAGATTATATGTATAGGCATATAATAATGCATCATATCTATAATATTAAACTTTATTAATATACTTATATTTTATTTTTTAATTATTTTAAAATATAATATATTTATACCTAAAAATATAAAGTTTAAAAATTAATAGTAATTAATATAATGTTCTATTTTTATGATAAGTTAAAGCGCACAAATAAATTTCTATTAATACAAAAAGATAATAGTAACTACAATTACAACTTCAAAAAATGTTAGAAGCATAACAATAATTTATAGATCATGTTATATTGTCGATTCTCGATCGATATTCATGAATCCATATTTTATGATTATCTATTATTTTATATTAGCAGTGTGATTAATTAACATTAAAAATATAATCATTAATATGAAGGTATATTGTAATGTAGATGAATATTCAAAACTAATCGAATTATAATATATACCTCATATATAATAATATTATACTGTTCGGTTATCAAAATACGATTTCAATCAAAATAAATATGATACAAGTTATAAGTTTTACTAAATAAAATATTCATATAATAAAGAAACATATTATGATATGCATAATTCATTATAATTATGATTAACAAACTTTATATAATAAATAATTACGATATATCATAATATGAATTAATATATGTAATATAGTTATTTTACTTTAATCATATTAAATATATATTAACATTCAATTATATATATTATAACTTATAAAATATGTTATGTAACCCATTCCACATTAATGGTTATATCCACTTTTTGGTTGCATATTTAGACTTTATATGTGATTAAACATACGGGATGATACATATATTAAATTAGTATTTAAGTTATAAAAAATTAAATGCAATGTAATACTTAGCCCTAACCCGAATATGGGTACCACAACATAAAAACTTTATAAAAATTATGCAAAAATTGCTTCGAAATAGACAGTTTATTAAAATATATTAATCATTATTACTATTCCTGGGATTATCACTACTCTTCGAATAATATATTAATGATCAGTTTCTTCTTTATTTTTTTAGCTTTTCTCTTAAATGGTGTTTTTGAGATCGTTTCCGAAATCCAAATAACGAATACTAATATAAAATGTTAAGAAGTGTACGATTTATTTGTTAAAATTTGCATATATAATGAAAATAATTTTTAATTTCCTTATTATTTACCTTATAAGAAACTCCCAATAAAATTGATGCTGCAACAAATATAATTGCAATTGTAATTAGTATATTTCTTGTTACTGAACTTCGTGGACAAGCTACAAGTGGTGATGAATTATCACATGCCATATTATATAATTGTTCAAAATTTTTATAATCATTTGATAAACTAGACAATAGTTTATAATAAGAACTTCCTTTATTAATATCTAAAGCATTTTTAAGTTTTTCATATTTTTCAAACAATTCTCTAGCATTTTCTAAACATTTATTGAATTCGTAGTCTTCTACACTAATTTCACTATACATGTTACATAATGATTTAAATGCATCATAAAAATTAGATATATCTTTAATATCGATATCCATCGATTTTATTTTTTTACATATAACATTCTTGTTAATCTTACTATCACTATCACTATCACTATCAGCAGCTATATTCTCCTTATAACAATTATTTGTTTCTATATCTTTGATATAAAAATCGTATAATTTGGTGGTTCCATTATGTGTTTTTTGATTTAGTTTATAACTTAACCATAAAATAGCGTATTCAACAATTTTATCACCATCTATATCTTCCTCACCAAACATATTTAGTAACAATATAAAACCATAGATAATATTTTCTTCATCACTACTACAGTTACTATCAGGGAAAAAAGTATTTAATTTATTCATAAAATTATATTCTTCTGGGTTGTTCGGATCATCAACAAAATAATTATCAATCTCATTAATTAATTTACACTACGAATATATTTTGCAAATTAAACAAAAGAATGTATTAATATAAATGTTACTAAAATTAAAATTAATATAATTTATAGGAATGCAACATACAAATGATATAAAAAAAAAATATATACCACTTTAGAATTCATTATAATGAAATTCTGTTATAATTTGGAGATTATGCGGGGTGATGTTGTTTATATATATTGCATAGAATATATGGTATATTTACTCAAGATCTTTACATAGCAGTTATCTTTCGTTAGACATATTATTCTTAATTTTAATTTCATATAAAATAATAATACATTAGTATTACTAAAATATTATACTTATTTTATGCCATTTAGCTAAACTATCTTAAATAGAGGGTTGCTTACACACTTTGCCATATGTATATATGATGCATTTTATACAAAAAATACTATTCTTACTAACATTTGGTATAACTTTATTATAAAAATTAATATACTTTTATAATGAATTTAAAAAATATATACATATGATTTAATATAGAACACAAACAATGTCATAAAACTTAAATAATGCATAAATATATAAATTTAAGAAAGTTATTATTATTACAATCCTTAAATTATATAAATAATTATTTAATAAGATAGACTAAATACTTATATACTTGTTTCTTATAATATATAATACAGTCTTTTCTAAAATAACACTTACAAAATAAGTTGAATTGTTCCATTTCCTATGCAAAATACATAAATTTATATTGTTTTTAATGAATGTAGATAAATTAAAAAATAATTTTAATGCGTTAAATAAATTTATGTTTATTCCAATATACTTCAATTTAGATGTATATTTTATTGGATAATTTTATAATATATTTTACACATAATTTCCACGGTTTAGAACGACAATTAGCACTGAACCCGTATTTGTAACCTTAAATAAGTCTTTAAGTTCATATTGTTTTTAAAACCATACTTAGCAAATATTAAATATTAATACATAAATAAGTATTTATGCTAATTTTAAAGTACAATAGAAAACTATGTTTGATTAGGTTATTATTTTACCCTTTAATAGGAGAGAGATAAGATATATTACCCTTTAATATATATATTTATATAAATATTATACATAATTTTATCTTATATATTCTAATGTTATAGTTAATGTATATCATTCAAATAATTTATTAAAAATTCTATATATTATTAATTCTATGGTAAAACAGCGACAATATAATATGCGTTAATATTGAATAATAAAATGATATTTAACATTAATTAAGTATTTAACCCTTTCTTCATTAATTCATATTTTTAGAATATAAAACTACAATTTCCAAATTTAATAATTAACAAATATATAATGTATTATTGTCTTTTCGATAAAATTAATATTTAATTATATGAAGTTTCCACAATAAAATAATATTTCAATATTAGTTATTAGTTTATATGTATAGGTATATGATAATAACGATATTATATCTATCAAATTATTTACAAATATTATAACAAACTATAACATTAAACTTTATTATATACTTATATCTTATTTTTTAACTATTTTAAATATATATTTCCAATTTGTATATACTTCAAAATATAAAATTTAAAAATTAATAGTAATTAATCAAATATTATACCTTTATAGTAAATAAATTAATATATATAGAACGATTTTTATTATTTGAATTTAAAACTTTAGCATAAAATTATATTATATATATCGAAAGTTAAAAGGATAGTATGCCTATATCTATAATGTAATTTTTATGTATTACTAAAAATGTTAGATGCATAAAACATCTTTTATAGGTATTGTTGTGTTGTTGAACCTCGATCGATATTTTATGACTACCTATTGTATATTGACGATATATTTAATTAACAATAAAAAAGTTTCCATTAACGCGAAGGTATAATATAATGTAGATGAATATTCAAAATGAATTTTATTATAATAATACCCAACCTCATATATAATGCTATTATTACAGTTCAGTTGGCGTAATATAATTTAAATTAAAACAAATATGATACAAATAATAAGTTTTACTAAATAAAATTTTCATCAAATAAAGAAACATTGCGTTATGAAATATTCGATATAACCGCAGATTAACAAATTTTATATAATAGACAATTATGATGTTGAATAATACGAATTAATATATAATCAATATCTTTATTAATATATACAATATAGACATTTTATTTTAATCATATTAAATTGACATGAACACTCAATTTAATATATTATAACTTATGAAAAAATGTTATGTGGGCCTTTTCATATTAATGGCAATATTCCTTTGGGGGGTACATATTTTGAACTTCATTTCGTGATTAAACATACGGGATGGTACATATATTTAATTAGTGTTCAAACTATACAAAATTAAATAAAGACATAATATTTAACCCCATCCCCAATATGGGTTCCACAACATAATAACTTTATAAAAATTATGCAAAAATTATGACCAAAAATTGTTTATTCCCCAATAGACAGTTTCTTATCATATATCAATAATTATTACTATTCCTGAAATAGTAATTATTCTTCGAATCATATATTAATGATCCATTTTCTTCTTTATTTTTTTAGCTTCTCTCTTAAATATTGTTTTTGAGATCGTTTCCGAAATCCAAATAATGAATACTAATATAAAAATTAAAAAAAATATATAATTTATTTATATTCATAAATTACTCAGTGTGAATATATTTTTAATTGACTTATTATTTACCTTATATGCAATTCCTAATAAAATTAATGTTGCAACAAATATAATTGGAATTAAAATTAATTTATTTAATATCGATGAACTTGATGATGTTGAATTAGAATCTAATATTTCAATTTTAGAACCTGATTCCGGCATTTCACTCGAGGAGACAGTTATTGTTTCTTTAGAATCTGATATACCAACATTTTCATCTGTTTTTTCTGTTGGTAGAGAAGGAAGATTTATTGATGTATTACCAATTTTGTTTTTTCCAAACCCATTATAATCATTTGATAATGTAGACAATAATTGACTGTATGAACTGTTTTCAGTATCAGTATTATTATTATTAATGAGTTTTTGATATTCAGTAACAAATTCATCAGCATATTCTAAATATGTTTTGCTAACGTCTTTCTTACCAGCATTATTAATCACATTGCATAAGATTTTAAATAAATTATAAAATTTAGACATATCACTAATATCAATATCCATCAATTTTTGTTTTTTATTCATAAGGTCAATATAACTTGTATATTCCGTAGAATCCTCTATAGAATTATTATATTCATCGACAGTTTTTATGTGTCTACTATAAAAATCGTTAAATTTGGTGATTCCGTCTTGCGGTTTTTGATTTAACTTATAACTTATCCATGTCATAATGTATGTAACAATATTCATATTTCCATTTGCATTACTCGAAAAATTATATGGACTTCCATAAAATTGTTTAAATAACCATAAACATCCAGCATTAATCTTATCGATATCATTTCCATATTTTTTATTAGGGAAGTAGCTATTGAGTGATCCACCTTTAAAATCATATTCTCCAGAATTCTTCAATTCATCGGGAAAAACCCTCCACATAGTATCAAACTGATCACACTAAGAAACCATTTTAAAAAATCATATAAAAATATCTATTAAAATGAACTTATTATTAATTTATAGATAATAAAATATCAAAATTGTGTAATAACAAACATTTTTATTCAAGAAATTGTATGTACCATTTTACTAGTCAACATATTGGAAAATTATTTTTGAACTATAAATTAAGTACATCATATTAATTTAATATATACTGCATCAAAATAGGGACGTAAAATTGGATTCTCTATATAACAATTATCTGTAGTTAATCACATTTTATTTTTAATGTTAATTTAAAATTAATGTAAAGTAATAATACAATAGTAACATCATAGTAAGTTTATATATATTTATGAAAATTAGCTAAACTGCCTTAAATTGGAGATATCTAATACATTTTAGTAATATTTATAACATAATTTATACTTAAATTTATGATTAATAATAATATCCATTATAATTTTATTATAATAATTTAAGGAAATTTGAATGAGTTTAAAATACATCCACTTATATTTGTCTCAATATAGAAAAATACAAATTTGTTTCTCATGCTTTAACAAATATATTTATATCCATGAGCCTGTAAATATGTAAAAATTAATAAATCTATTATTACTATAATCCTTAAAAGTATATAAATAGTCATTTAATAAGATAAATTAAATTTTTATATACTTGTTTCTTATAATATATAATATAGTTTTTTCTAAAATTATAGAATTTTCAAATTAAGTTATGTTACTTATATCTCTATGCAAATTATATAAATTTATATTGTTTTTAATGAATGTATATAAATTCATAATTCATTTTAATGATTTCTATAACTTTATTTTTATTCCTATATACTTAAATTTAGAAATATTCTTTATTGAGTAATTTTATAATACACTTTGCATATTTTTCCACTGTTAAAACGACAATTAGCGCTGAATCCGTATTTATAAGCTTAAATATGTTTTTATATGTAGATTTTTTTTAAAATAATACATAGTAAATATTAAATATATAACATATAAATAAATATTGATGCAAATTTTAAAGTATAATAGAAAAATATGTTTAATTAGGTTGTTATATTACCCTTTAAGAAGAAAAAGATAATATATATCTGCTCTTTTAATATTTAAATTTATATAAATATTCGTTAAATGTTCTGAATTGTTCATTTTTACCTTATATAATCTATTGTTATAGTTATTAATGCATATACATTCAAATAATTTATTAAAAATTATATACTTTATTAATTCTATGATAAAACAATGCTGTTTGTTATTAAAGATGGTTCATTAAATAATTATAATATAATATGCGTTCATATGAAATAATAAAATGAAATTTAACATTAAATGATCCTTTAACCTTTTCTCCATTGATTCAGTTTTTTATAATATAAAACCACATATTCCGAATTGATCTTTAACAATAATATAAAATTGATATCTTTATAATGCATTATTATATGTCATTGATTTTTTATTTCATAACACAACTTTTAATATAGGAAATATCCACTTTTATATTTTTTTTACTGAATATGCATAAAAAACAATTATATTTTGCAATGTATGATAGAGACGTAGAGGGTCACTGTTTATATTTTTTAAAAATATTATTATGAATTTTTTCAATAATAAATTATTTTATAAAATATATTTTTTTTATTCATTCATTATATTATTAATTATTTTATTCTTATAATTTTAGAGAAATATTATAATGGAAATCAAATGAATTGATTAAACAACATCGTTTTATATAGATTATTAAAATACATATATTTATATTATAATATTACACATATATATTTTTTGATGATACTTATGAGTTTATTTACCTATAATAATAATAAACGAATTTACTTATTTGTTATTTTTAATATTTATATTGAATTTTAAAGTCAGAATCATAAACACCTGAGCTTTGGTTATTTAACAAAAAATATAAGACATTAATTAAATTTATAATTCTAAAGAATTGTGATTTCTTTATAAACAAAAAAAATTAAAAAAAAATAAATTAATAAATGATACAGAATAGGCCTGCATAAGTTGGTACATATTTAACTATGGAGATTTTTCCACATAAACGGAATTTATTGATTTTTTAGTCTGTTTTTTTTGATTAGATGAATTTATAATTATTTGCATTTTATTTTTTTTCATCAGTTGAGTTTATAACCTCTTTCATGTTTTTTTTTCTTCAATTCCTTTCTCCATCCAAATGGCAAATACTAAAATAAAAATAGTAAAAATATATAATATTTGATAGTGAAGAAATATTTTAAAAATTGTATACTTCATAACTTTCTTTTTATTTACCTTGTACATAATTCATAAAATAATGTGTGTAAAATAAATATACCTTTAACGTAACTTATTTCACTATATATATTTTCTCCAAATACCACTTTATACTTTTATTTCATTCAAATTCATTCCTACATCACTTACTTCATTTATCATTTTGTTCAGTTGTCACTGAGAGAGGAAATCATAATAATTATTTTCTTCCAATTCCCTCTCTCCTTAATTTTTCATATTAAATGCTATAATTATTTAAATCAACCTTTTCTTCTAGGACCAAATCGATGCTTTGGAATCATCTTTTTATATCGATTCCAATATTCGATAAATTCCCCCATAAACCAATAACCCCAAATTAACAATAAAATACAAAAAGACTTAGTTAAACACATTTACCATTAAGTTATATTAACAAAAAATCAAATTCTTATTTGCCAAAATATATTATTTTATTCATTCCTTTTCATATTCATCTTTATTCTCATTTTTTCTTACATATTTAGACTTAATATAAATATTAAAAATTACAACTTATCCCTTACATATTTTAATAATTTATTTCCTATATATATTTAAAACAATTCTTTAAACTAATAAATGTTATCAAATTATAAAAAATTAAATGCAATATAACACTTAATCCTAATCCGAATATGGGGTCCAAAAACATAATCCTGACCCACAACATAAAATCTATTTAAAAATTATACAAAAACAGTATAAAAATATTATAACTATAAATATATAACATTATATATTATTGGTTATATTATTTAATTATTCTTATGCCCCCCAAAATTATGGTGAAAAATTATTTATTTTCAAACAGACAATTTCTTAACATATATCAATCACTATTACTATTCCTGAAATAGTCACTACTATTCGAATCATATATTATAGTCCATTTTATTCTTTATTTTTTTATCTTTTCTCTTAAATGTTGTTTTTGGGTTCGTTTCCGAAATCCAAATAACGAATACTAATATAAAAATGGTAAACATAATATATATTTTTTGATAATTGCATATAAGTAATCACGAAAATAATTTATAAATTCCTTATTATTTACCTTATAAAAAATTCCCAAGAATATTGGTATTGCAACAATTATCGATAAAATTGGAATTAATTTGTTTGTTATCGATGAACTTGATGATGTAACTTCAGAAATTTGTCCAGAACTCGGTTCAGAAATTTGCATACCATTTTCTTTTGTTTTTATATCTGGAAGGACTGGGATATCGCTACAATCAATGCTACTGATTTTACAAAAATTTTTAAAATTTTTATAATCATTTGATAATGTAGACAATACTTGATAATAAGGGCTATCCTTAATATTATTAGAATCGTTGTTAAGGTTTTCGAATTTTTTAACAAATTTTTTAGCATTTTCTAAATATCTCTTATCTGCTGTGTTGTTTGCATTAAGTTCAGTATACATGTTACATAATGGTTTAAATGCATCATAAAATTTAGACATATCATTAATACCAATATTCATCAAATACTCGTTTTTTTCTATGAACTCCTTAAAATTATTATATCCAGTTTTATTTTTTAATGAACCACTACAATCATCATAATTATCATTATTATTTTTTTTTTTACAATAAGTATAATGCGTATTAATCTTTATATGCCCTTCATAAAAATCATTTAAATTTTTGATTTTGTCATCATTCTTTAGGTTTAACATATGACCTAACCATATCATGACGTATATAATAAACACTTCAGAGTGATCTTTACTTAAAGTACTAATCCTATTAACAATATTTTGCTCAAACAACCATAAACATCCAGCATTAATTTTATCGGCCTCAGTACTACATTCTGTTTTCCCTGAGCCTCCATTAGAACAATAATTATTGAAATTATTAAGTTGTTTTAGTTCAAATTGTGCGGTTTGCCCTAATTCATCGGGTAAATATTTTCTCAATGTATCAAATCTTCCACACTAAAAAAAAAATTTTTTAAGTATAATAAAAATATATGTTAATAAAATTCTTATAAAATATATTTTAATGAATTTTATAGGTAATATAACATCGAAAATATAAGTAAAAGCAAATTTTATTAAAAAAATTATTTACCAGGCGATTATCCATTGTAATTTTATTTTATTTGTAATATGCATATTATGTAACATCATATTTTATATATTCTACGCTTAATAAATGATAACATAATTGAACCATAGCATAAAATTGTCTATGGTTAAACATGTTATTATCATTTTTAATAATAATTTAAAGATGATATGGACCAATATATACTTTTATGGTAGTTAGATAAATTGCCTTATTTTGGGGGTGTTTAATACATTTTTTATCATATGTATATAAATACAATTTTACATAAATTGTTATCCTTAATAACACTCATATGAGCATTATTATAAATTAAAAATATATCATCTTATACATATGCCTTAATATAGAAAATAAACAACATCATATCTTTTGTTTTAATAAGTGGTTCCCAAAAACTAATATACTGCAAAAATCGAAACAATTAAGAAGTCCATTATTACTATAACCCTTAAAAGTATATAAATAGTAAATTTTAAAATATATTAAATACTTATCTACTTGTTTCTAATACTATATACCATGTTTTATTAAAATTATAGTGTTTTCAAATTAAGTTATGTTACATCTTTATGCAAATTATATAAATTTATATTGTTTTTAATGAATGTAGATAAATTCATAATTCATTTTAATGAATCCTATAACTTTATTTTTATTCATACATATTCCAATTTATAAATATTCTTTATTGGGCAATTTTATAAACTATTTTATGCATATTTTTCATTCCTTAAAACAAATATTAGCACTGAACCCGTATTTATAAGATTAAATAAGTCTTTAAATGTAAATTGATTTTAAAATAATACATAGTAAATATTAATACATAAATAACTATTGATGCAATTTTTAAAGTATAATAGAAAAATATGTTTAATTAGGTTGTTATATTGTCCTTTAAGAGGAGAGAGATAAGATATATTTGCTCTTTTAATATATAAATTTAAATAAATATTTGCTAAATGTTCTGAATTGTTCATTTTTATCTTATATATTCTACTGCTATAGTTATCAATGTATATACATTCAAATAATTTATTAAAAATTCTATATTTTATTAATTCTACAAAAGACAATGATAATATAATATGGAATAATAAAAGGAAATTTAACGTTGATTGAGTCTTTAACACTTTCTCTATTTATCCAGTTTTTTAGAATATAAAATTACAAATCCCAAATTGGATCTTTAACAAATATATAAAAATTATCCCTTTATATATATTATTATATGTCTTTTCGATAAAATTCATATTAATATTTAATTATATGAAGTTTCCACAATAAAACAATATTTCAATATTAATTATTGGTGTTTTACTAGATTATATGTATAGTCATATAATTTTATCTATCATATTATTTATAATTATTAGAATAAAATATAAAATTAAATTTTATTAATATACTTATATTTCATTTTTTAACTATTTTAAATATAAAATATTTCCAATTTATTTATACCTCAAAATTATAAAATTTAAAAATTAATAGTGATTAATATATTATTATCCTTATGATAAATAAAATAAAGCATTTATAGCTACTTCTGTTAATATTAATTAATTTTAATACGAATGCAAAGGGAATACAAAAAGAAAATAGTAACTACAATTAAAACTTAAAAAATATTGTATATAATTCAATTTTTTATGTATTACAAAAAATGTTAGAAGCATAATAATATTTTATAGATTATGTTACATTGTCGATTCTCGATCGATACTAATGAACCTATATTTTATGTTTATCTATTATTATAGTTCAGTTGGATAACATTATTTAAATTAAATAAATATGATACAAGTTATAAGTTTTATTAAATAAAATTTTCACTAAATAAAAAAACATATTATGACATTCATAATTCAATATAATCCCTGATTAACAAGTTTTATATAATAGGCAATTATGACATATCATAATATGAATTAATATATACAATATAGACATTATTTTTTAATCATATTAAATCGTCATGAACACTAAATTATATATATTATAATTTATGAAAAAGTGTTGTGATCCTTTTTTGGTTGCATATTTGGAATTTTGAACTCCATCTCGTGATTAAACATACGGGATGGTACATATATTTAATTAATGTTAAAATTATAAAAAATGAATACAATATAATACATATCTCTAACCCGAATATGGATTCAACAACATAAAAACAATATAAAAACTATGATAAAAAATTACTTTGAAATAGACACTTTCTTAAAATAAATCAATCGTCATATTCAGAATAATTTATTAATGATCAGTTTTCTTCTTTATTTTTTTAGTTTTCCTCTTATTTGTTGTTTTTTAGATCGTTTCCGAAATCCAAATAACGAATACTAATATAAAATGTTAAGAAGCGTACGATTGTTTGTTAATGTTTGCATATACATAATAAATTTTTGTTAATTCCTTATTATTTACCTTATAAGAAATTCCTAAAAAAAATGCTATTGCACCAAATACCGATAAAACTAGAATTATTTTGTTTACTAGCGACGATCCTGATAATGCAGTATTAGAAATCGGGGGGTCCGTTAAAATATTTGTTTTTTCTGTTTCAGTAAAGGATTCAGTTGTTTGAATTTCTTTAGAATCTTTTACATCAACTTTTTGGGATGTTTTTTCTGTTGATAATGGAGGAAATTTCATTTCTGTTATAATATTAACTCTGTATTTTTCAAAATTATTATAATAATTAGATAAAACATGTAATATTTTATTGTATGAACTATTGTCAGTATTATTATCATGATCACGAAGCTTTCCATATTCTTCAACAAATTTTTCGGCATCTTGTATAAACTCTGTACTTTTATTATTCTTATAATAAATATCCATATTGCATAATAATTTAAGTAATTCATAAAATTTAGATATCTCATTAATATCAATATCCATATATTCCTTTATTTGATCTATGATTTCCTTATAACTTTTAAATTTTTTACCAATAATTTTTTGCTCAGTGTAATCCGGGTTATCTGCTATATTATTAGAATAATAATTGGTTAATTTGCTGTTTCCATTTTCTGTTTTTTGATTTAACTTATAACTTAACCATATCATAATACATATAACCACATGCTTATAAGAATCATTATAAAATGGAATACCACCGGTACCGAAAAAAATATCAAATAACCATAAACAACCAGCATTAATCTTCTTGATATTAGTGTCACAATTATCGTTATGGCAGTATTTCTTAAAAATTAGATCTCTAAATCCAGAATTGTCCGGTTTATCGGGAAAATAATTCCACAAATTTTTAAAGTTTTTGCACTAAGAAACCATTTTAAAAAATCAAATAAAAATGTCTATTAAAATGAACGTTTTATTAATTTATAGATAATAAAATATCAAAAATGTGTAATAACAAACGTTTATATTCAAGAAATTGTATGTACCACCCCTTCAATTGTCATATTAGAAAATTATTTTTGAACTATAAATTAAGCACATCATGTTAATTTCATATATTGCATCAGAATAGGGGACATAAAATTGGATTCTCTATATAAAAATTATCTGTAGTTAACCATATTTTATTTTTAGTATTAATTTAAAATTAATGTAAAGTAATATTACAATAGTAACATCATAGTAAGTTAATAAATAATTTATATAAATTAGCTAAACCGCCTTAAATTGGAGATATTTAATACATTTTCGTTATATGTATAACATAATTTATGCTAAAATTCATGATTATTAATAATATTCATTATAAAAATTTAAGGAATTTTGTGATGAGTTTAAAATGCATCCCATTATGTTATGTCTCAATATAGAAAAATACAATTTTGTTTCTCATGTTTTAATAAATAAGTTTATGCCTTTGAATCTGCAAATATGTAAAAACTAATAAATCTATAATTAGTATAATTTTTAAAAGTATATAAATAATTATTTAATAATATGATTAAATGCTTATATACTTGTTTCTTGTAATATATAATACAGTCTTTTCTAAAATTATGACATTTACAAAATAAGTTGCATTGTTCCTCTTTTTAATTGAATATACACAATTTCAATATTGTTTTTAATAAATATAGATAAATTCATAATCTATTTTAGTAAGTCCGATAAATTTATTTTTATTCCTACATATTCCAATTTATAATTGTACCTTTTGGGTAATTTTATAATATATTTTACGGATAATTTCCACGATTTAAAGCAACAATTAGCACTGAACCCATATTTATAAGCTTAAATAAGTCTTTGAATGCATATTATTTTTAAAATCATACTTAACATATATTAAACATTACCACATAAATAAGTATTAACGCAAATTTTAAAGTATAATATAAAACTATTTGTAAATAGGTTGTTGTATTGCCCATTAAGAGGAGAGAGATAAGATATATTTGTTCTTTAAATATATAAATTTATATAAATATTTGCTAAATGTTCTGAATTGTTCATTTTTATCTTATATATTTTACTGCTATAACTATCAATGTATATACATTCAAATAATTTATTAAAAATTCTATATTTTATGAATTCTATGGTAAAACAACGACAATATAATATTCGTTAATATGGAATAATAAAATGACATTTAACACGAATTGAGTCTTTAACCCTTTCATCATTGATTCATATTTTTATAATATAAAACTACAAATTCAAATTGGATATTTAACAAAATATATAAATTGATACCTTTATAATGGGTTATTATGTGTCTTTTCGATAAAATTAATATTTAATTATATGAAGTATTCGCAATAGAACAATATTTCAATATTAATTATTGGTAGAATATTTTACTAGTTTATATGTATAGGCATATAATAATAATGCATTATGCCTGTCATTTTATTTATAGTTGTTAGAACAAAATATAATATTAAACTTTATTAATATGCTTATTTTTTTCTTTTAACTATTTTAAAATACAATTTATTTATACACCAAAACTATAAAGTTTAAAAATTAATAGTGATTAATCTAATGTTATGCCTTATGATAAATAAATTAAGGCGTATAAAGCAACTTCTATTAATACTAATTAATTTTAATACAAATGCAAAATACAAAAAAAAATAGTAACTACAATTAAAACTTAAAAAAATGTTAGAAGCATAATAATATTTTATAGATAATGTTGTATTGTCGATTCTCGATTGATATTCCATGCATCTATATTTATGACTATCTATTATATATTGGTAATATGTTTAATTAATGTTAAAAACACATATATTAATCCGAATATATATTGTAATGTAGAGAAATATTCAAAATGAATTGAATTATAATTATACTCCTATATATAAAATTATTATACTGATCGGTTATAAAAATACGATTTGAATCAAAATAAATATGATACAAATCATAAATTTTACTAAATAAAATTTTCATCAACCAAAGAAACATATTGTGTTATACATAATTCAATATAGTTATGATTATCAAGCTTTATATAATAAATAATTATGATATATCATAATATGAATTAATATATGCAACATAGACATTTTATTTTAATCATATTAAATCGGCATGAACATACAATTATATATATTATAACTTATGAAAAAATGTGATATGGCCCTTTTCATATTAATGGCAGTACCCTTTGGGTGAATATTTTGAAATTATCTCGTGATTAAGCATACGGATATAGTACATATATTAAATTAATGTTCAAATTATAAAAAATTAAATAAAGATATAACACTTAACCCTAACACGAATATGGGTTCCACAACATAAAAACTATATAAAAATTATGCAAAAATTACTTCCCAATAGACAATTTCTTAAAATATATCAACCATTATTACTATTCCTGAAATAGTCACTCTCTTCGAATAATATATTAATGATTCATTCTCTTCTTTATATTTTTTATTTTTTCTCTTAAATATTGTTTTTGAACTCGTTTCCGAAATCCAAATAGCGAATACTAATATAAAAACGGTAAATGAATTATTTTTTTGTTAACGTTTGCATATATATAATGAAAATAATTTTTAATTTCCTTATTATTTACCTTATAAGAAATTCCTAAAAAAAATGCTATTGCACCAAATATTGACAAAACTATAAATAATTTGTTTCCTATCGATGAACTTGATGGTGCATCTTCAGAAGTTTGTGTAGAAATTAGTTGAGAAGTTTGTTCAAAACTTTGTACACAATTTTTTGGTTTTTCTATCGCTGGGAAGGATAAATTGGAACATTTAACATCACTATATTTCTTTTTAAAATTATCATAATCATTTGATAAAGTACACAATACTTGTCTATAAGAAATGTTATCAATATTATTAGGACCTTCATTAAATTCATTATATTTTTTAACAAATTCTTTAGCATTTTCTAAACATTTATCACAATTTGGTTTCGTTTCGTTAAATTCATTATACATGTTACATAATGATTTAAATGGACCATACAATTTAGACAATTTTTCATTAGTAATATTCATCAATTCATTTTTTGTATATATAAGATCATTATAATTTTTACAACCATCAACACCATCTATAGTATTTTTATACTTTTCTTGGTTTTTTATATATATATCATAAAAATTTTTTAGAATGTTTCCTTCTTTATCCTTTAGGTTTAACATATGACTTAACCATATGATAATGTATTCAACAGCATTGATATTACTTTTTGCATTATTATTAAACACACCAGAACTCCCAAAGAATTTATTAAACAAAAATAAACATCCAGCATTAATTTTGTCGAGAGGGTGACCACGACCACATTTATCTTTAAAACAATAACCATTTAAAAAACTACTATCATTAAATTCATGATATTCATTACTATTGGTCAATTTATCGGGAAAATCATCCCATACACTCTGAAAGCTTTCACACTAAGAAAACATTTAAAAACAGTTATTAGAAATGTATATTATTGAACATTTTATTAAAATAAAGTTTAATGATATTTAAATATAATACAATATCAAAAATGCATATACCACTTTCTTATTCATTATAATGGAATCTTATTTTTGATTGGTAAATTTAATAAAATCATGCTGTTTTATATACACTGCTCCTAATATGTGACGCAAATAATTTAACCCTATAAATAACAACTGTTTGTAGTTAAATATATTATAAGTTTTTCAATAATTAAATTAATATAAAATAATAATACAGTAGTATTACTAAAATCATATTATACTTATTTTATGACAATTAGCTAAATTACCTTAAATTGAGGGTTGCTTAATACATTTTTGATTAAATATAGATATGATGCATTTTATACAATAAATGCTATTCTTACTAGCATCTGCTATAACTTTATTATAAAAATTAATATACTTTTATTATGAATTTAAATTATGTTTGAACATAGAAAAGGAATATATTTATATTTTATGTTTTGATGATTTCTTTTCTAAAATTTAAATACTGTATAAATCTAAAAAATAAAAAGTTCTATTATTACTATAATACTTAAAAGTATATAAATAGTAATTTTTTAAAATATATTAAATATTTATATAGTTGTTTCTAATACTATATACAAATATTTTATTAAAATTATAACATTTAGAAATTAAGTTGTATCGTTTCATTTTCTATGCAAATTATATAAATTTATATTATTTACAATTAATATAGATAAATTTAAAAATAATTTTAATGCGTTAAATAACTTTATGTTTATTCCAATATACTCAAATTTATAAATATATCTTATTATATAATTTTATAATATATTTTGCACATCTTTCTCACGGTTTAAAACGACAATTAGCACTGAAACCGTATTTATAAGCTTAAATAGGTATTTTAATGCATATTGTTTTAAAAATAATACTTAGTAAATATTAATTATTAACATATAAATAACTATTGATGCAAATTATCAAGTATAATAATAAACTATGTGTAATTAGGTTGGTATATTTGCATTTTAGATAGGAGAGATAAGGGAAGTATGCTTTTTTAAGACAATTATGTAGTCATATAAGATTTACCTATTCTATATAACTAATTATGTCTTGTATTTCTTTAACATTAAACTTTCAATTCATGTATACATTAAAAATGCCTTAGAATTATTTTCTAAATATATATGTTCTTTTATATTTTATAATAAACTATATTTTTAAGAAAACTATATAATTATTAATATTATTTTGCTTGGTAATGTTAATCTAATGTTATCGCATTAAGCATACTTAAATAAATGTTATAATATTTCATTTGATGTTTTGTGCATATAATTTTAATCTTATTACAAGTTTAATAATATATATCAACTTATTCGAATCAAATAAATTTAATGATTTGTTCGTATTTAATACTTTATCTATTGTTATTGCTATTTTTATTACTGCTATATCACTGTATAGTACAACGGAATAATTAATGCGCTTAATCAAAATACTTTAAATCAATTAGTAATTTTTTTGTTTCATAGTTTTTAAATTATTTTAGTACATATATTATTTAGCAATAACAATATATTTGTGAATTTTATATAACCTAATAAAAATATTATTAATTCAAATTAAATTAATTATTACATACCATTATACTTTGCATTAATATGTAATTGTATATGTTTCACAAATTTAACATATTTCAGTTTTGCCATTGATAAAATATTATATATATTAGAACAATAACGTTAATTTTATATACCAAGTTGTTTATAAGTATTATGGCAAACTATAACATTATATTTTATTAATATACTTATGTTTTTTCTTTTAATTATTTTAAAATATAATATATTTCCAATTTATTTATACCTCAAAACTATAAAGTTTACAAATTAATAGTGATTAATATAATGTTATACCTTTATGATAAATTAAAGCGTATAAAACGACTTCTATTAATACTAATTAATTTTAATACAAAAAGAGAATAGTTACTACAATTAAAACTTAAAAAATGTTAGAAGCGTAATAATATTTTATAGACAATGTTATATTGTCGATTCTCGGTCGATATTCCATGCATCTATATTTTATGACTATCTATTACTGTTCAGTTGGATAACATGATTTAAATTAAAATAAATATGATACAAATAATAAGTTTTACTAAATAAAATTTTCATCAAATAAAGAAACATTGCGTTATGATTTATTCGATATAATCACTGATTAACAAATTTTATATAATAGACAATTATGATGTTGAATAATGCGAATTAATATATGCAATATAGACATTTTTTTTTAATCATATTAAATCCATATGAACACTCAATTATATATATTATAACTTATAAAATATGTTATGTAACCCCTTCCACATTAATGGTTATATCCACTTTTTGGTTGCATATTTGGACTTTATATGTGATGAAACATACGGAATGATACATATATTTAATTAATGTTTAAATTATAAAAAATTAAATAAAGATATAATACTTAGCTCTAACCCGAATATGGGTTCCATAAACATAACCCTGACCCTATAACTTAAAAACAATATAAAAACTATGATCAAAAATTACTCCCCAATAGACAGTTTCTTAAAATACATCAATCTGCATACTCGGAATAATTTATTAATGATCCATTTTCTTCTTTATATTTTTGAGCTTTTCTCTTAATTTTGGTTTTTGAAATCGTTTCCGAAATCCAAATAACGAATACTAATATAAAATGTTAAGAAGTGTACGGTTATTTGTTAATGTTTGGATATATATAATAATTTTTTTTAATTCCTTATTATTTACCTTATAAGAAATTCCTAAAAAAATTGTTATTGCAACTAATATCGATAAAATTGGAATTAATTTGCTTGCTATCGATGAACTTGATGTAACTTCAGAAATTATGTTTTCTATATCTGGAATGGATGGAAAATCTTCACATTCATTTTTTAAATTACCATAATCATTTAATAAATTAATCAATACATGAAAATAGGGGTTATCTTCACCAATTTTATGATCTATGATAATTTTTTTATATTTTTTAATAAATTGACTAGCTTTTCCCGAACATTGCGTGCAATTTGAGTAGTTTGTATCAAGCTCATTATATATGTCACATAATGTATTAAATGCATCATATAATTTAGATACAATGCTCATATCCATACTTAAAAAATAATCATTTCTATCTATAAGATCCTTATAACTATTATGACTATTAATATAATCTATATTTTTAGTATACTTATTACCATCCTCTATGTATGTTTTATAAAAAGAGCCTATACTGTCGTTTTCTTCAGTTTTGGTAAGGTTTAACATATAAATTAACCATATCAAAATGTATTGAACAATATAGATGTTTTCGTTTGCAGCCGTCTCAAACGCGGAAACATCCTTATAGAATGTATCAAAAAAATATAAACATCCAGCATTAATTTTGTCGAGATCAGTATCACAACTATCACCAGTACAATACTTTTTGAAATGTGTATCATCTTTAAATTGATACATTTTCTTATCGTCCAATTGATCAGGAAACCATTTCCTTACATCCTGGAACTTTTTACACTAAGAAAACATTTAAAAATAATTAATAAAAAGTATATTATTGAAAATTTTATTAAAATAAAGTTTAATGATATTTATATATGGTCAATATCAAAAAATGTAAAGGAAATTATTATTATTAAAAAATGCATATACCACATCCTTATCCATAGTGATGGGATTTTATTTTTGATTTGTAAATTGAGTAGGATCATTCTATTTTATATACGATGCACCAAATATGTGACGCAAATACTTTAATCCTATATATAACTGTCTGTAGTTAAATATATTATAAATTTTTCAATAATTAAATTAATATAGAATAATATAATAACATTATCACTAAAGAAACGTTTTATTCCTTTTTATGATAATTAGATAAATTACCTTAAATAGAGGGTTGTTTAATACATTCTTGATTAAATATATATATGATGTATTTTATACAAGAAATGCATTCTTACTAGCATCTTGTATAACTATGTTATAAAAATGAACATACATTTATAATAAATCTAAAGTATGTTTGAACATAGAAAAGGAATATATTTATATTTTATGTTTTAATGATTGCCTTTCTAAAACTTAAATACTGTATAAATCTAAAAAATGAAAATTCTATTATTACTATAATCCTTAAAAGCATATAAATAGTCTTTTTAAAAAATATATTAAATACTATATACTTGTTCCTAATATATATAATATAGTCTTTTCTAAAATTATAATATTTACAAAGTTGTATTGTTACATTTTCTATCCCTAATACATAAATTTATATTGTTTTTAATGAATGTAGATAAATTAAAAAATAATTTTAATGCGTTAAATAACTTTATTTTTATTCCAATATACCTTATTGGATAATTTTATAATATATTTTACGCATAATTTCCAAGGTTTAAAATGGCAATTAGCACTGGACCCATATTTATAACCTTAAATAAGTCTTTGAATGCATATTATTTTTAAAATCATACTTAGTATATATTAAATATTAACATATAAATAACTATTATGTTAATTTTAAAGTATAATAGAAAACTATGTTTTATTATGTCATTATTTTACCCTTTAATAGGAGAGAGATAAGATATATTAGCCTTTAATATATATATTTATATAAATATTTGCTAAATATTATACATAATTTTATCTTATATATTCTACTGTTATAGTTAATGTATATCATTCAAATAATTTATTAAAAATGATATATTTTATTAATTCTATGATACAGTAATGTTGTTTTGGATTATAAAATGATTATTCACTAAACACTAATGTGAATAATAAAATGACATTTAACGTTGATTGAGTCTTTAACCATTTCACCATTGATTCACATTTTTAGAATATTAAACCACATATCGCAAACTGAATATTTAACATATATATAGCATTGATACCTTTATAATATATTGTTATGTGTCTTTTCGATAAAATTAATATTTAATTATATGAAGTTTCCACAATAAAATAATATTTCAATATTAGTTATTAGTTTACATGTATAGGTATATGATAATAACGATATTATATCTATCAAATTATTTACAATTATTATAACAAACTATAACATTAAACTTTATTATATACTTATATTTTGTCTTTTAACTACTTTAAATATATATTTCCAATTTGTATATACTTCAAAATATAAAATTTACAAATTAATAGTGATTAATCTAATATTATACCTTTATAGTAAATAAATTAATGTATATAGAACGATTTATATTATTTGAATTTAAAACTTTAGCATAAAATTATATTATATATATCGAAAGTTAAAAGGATAGTATGCCTATATCTATAATGTAATTTTTATATATTACTAAAAATGTTAGATGCATAAAACATCTTTTATAGGTATTGTTGTGTTGTTGAACCTCGATCGATATTTTATGAATCTATATTTTATGACTACCTATTATATATTGGTAATATGTTTAATTAACAATAAAAATATTCCCATTAACATGAAGGTATATTATAATGTAGATGAATATTCAAAATGAATTTTATTATAATAATACCCAACCTCATATATAATGCTACTATTACAGTTCAGTTGGCGTAATATAATTTAAATTAAAACAAATATGATACAAATAATAAGTTTTACTAAATAAAATTTTCATTAAATAAAGAAACATATTATGATATGCATAATTCATTATAATTATTATTAACAATCTTTATATAATAAATAATTATGATATATCATAATATGAATTCATATATAATCAATATCTATATTAATATATACAATATAGACATTTTATTTTAATCATATTAAATTGACATGAACACTCAATTTAATATATTATAACTTATGAAAAAAATTTATGTGGGCCTTTTCATATTAATGGCAATATTCCTTTGGGGGTTACATATTTTGAACTTCATCTTGTGATTTGTTCAAACTATACAAAATTAAATAAAGACATTATATTTAACTCTAACCCGAATATGGGTTCTATAACATAAAAACTATATAAAAATTATGCAAAAATTACTTCCCAATAGACAGCTTCTTAACATATATTAATCATTATTAATATTCGAATCATATATTATTGGCTCATTTTCTTCTTTATTTTTTTAGCTTCTCTCTTAAATATTGTTTTTGAGATCGTTTCCGAAATCCAAATAATGAATACTAATGTAAAAAATAAAAAAAATGTATAATTTATTTATATTCATAAATTACTCAGTGTGAATATATTTTTAATTGAGTTATTATTTACCTTATATCCAATTCCTAATAAAATTAATGTTGCAACAAATATAATTGGAATTAAAATTAATTTATTTACTTGTGATGGACTTGGTAATGTTGAATCAGAATCTGATATTTTAGCTTTAGAACTTGATTCTGGCGTTACACTCAAGGAGACAGCTTTTTCTTCTTCAGAATTTGGTATGTCAACATTTTCAACTGTTTTTTTTGTTGGTAGTGAAGGAAATTCTATTGATTTACCATCAACTTTGTTTTTTTCAAAATTATAATAATCACTTGATAACGCAGACAATATTTTATTATATGAGCTCCCTTCATTATTATCATCATCATTAAAAAGTTTTTTGTATTCATTAGCAAAATTTTTAGCATATTCTAAATATATGCCGCCCTTGTTTTTTTTACCAATATTGATATACATATTGCATAAGTTTTTAAATAAATCATAAAATTTAGACATAACACTAATATCAATGTCCATCAATTCATTTTTTTGATTTATAAGATCCATATAACTACTATAATCATCAACACCATCTATATCCTTTTTATACTCCTCGGCATTTTGTATATGCTTACTATAAAAATCGTTAAATGTGGTGATTCCGTCTTGTGATTTTTGATTTAACTTATAACTTATCAATGTCATAATGTATGTAACAATATTCATATTTCCATTTGCATTACTCGAAAAATTATATGAACTTCCATAAAATTGTTTAAATAACCATAAACATCCAGCATTAATCTTATCGATATCACTTTCACATTTTCTATTAGGGCAGTAATTATTGATCGATCCAACTTTAAAATCATATTCTCCAGAAGTTTTTAATTCATCGGGAAAAAACCTCCAAAAAGTATCAAACTCTCCACACTAAGAAACAATTTTAAAAAATTAAATAAAAATGTCTATTAAAATGAGCTTATTATTAATTTATAAATAATACATTACAAAAAATGTGTAATAACAAACATTTTTATTCAAGAAATAGTATGTACCACTTTACTAGTTAACATATTGAATTTTTATTTTTGAACTATGAATTAAGTACATCATATTAATTTCATATATACTGCATCAAAATAGGGACGTAAAATTGGATTCTCTATATAACAATTATCTGTAGTTAATCACATTTTATTTTTATATTAATTAAAAATTAATGTAAAGTAATAATACAATAATACCATCATAGTAAGTTTATATATAATTTATTGAAATTAGCTAAACTGCCTTAAATTGGAGATATTTACTTTGGTCATATGTATAAAATAATTTATTCTGAAATTCATAATTATTAATAATATACATTATAAAAATTTAAGTAATTTTGTAATGAGTTTAAAATGCATCCCATTATGTCTCAATATAGAAAAATACAAATTTGTTTCTCATATTTTAATAAATAAATTTATCCCCATGAACCTATAAATATGTAAAAATTAATAAATTTATTATTAGTATATTTTTTAAAAGTATATAAATACCCATTTTTTAAAATATATTAAATACTTATATACTTATTTCTAATATTATATATCACGTCTTATTAAAATTATAGTATTTTTAAAATAAGTTGCATTGTTCCCCTTTATAATTACATGTATATAATTTTAATATTATTTTTATTTAATATAGATAAATTCATAATCCATTTAATGAGTCCGATAAATCTGTTTTTATTCCTATATACTTCAATTTAGAACTGTACCTTAATGAGTAATTTTATAATATATTTTGCATATTTTTCCATTGTTAAAACAACAATTAGCAATGAACCCATAGTTATTATGATATTTATAAGCTTAAATAAGTTTTTATATGTAGATTGATTTTCGAATAATACTTGGTAAATATATAACGTATAAATAACTATTGATTCAAATTTTAAAGTATAATAGAAAATTATGTTTAATTAGGTTGTTATATTGCACTTTAAGAGGAGAGAGATAAGATATATTTTCTCTTTTACTATATAAATTCCGTTAAATATTCGTAAATGTTCTACGTAGTTATTTTTATCTTATATATTCTACTGTTATAGTTATCAATGTATATACATTCAAATAATTTATTAAAAGTTCTATATTTTATTAATTATATGGTAAAACAACGACAATATAATATGCGTTAATATGGAATAAAAAAAACACATTTAACGTTAATTGAGTTTTTAGCCTTTTATCTATTGATTCATATTTTTAGAATATAAAACCAAATATCCAAAATTGAATCTTTAACAAATATACAAAAATGATACATTTGTAATGTATTATTATGTGTCTTTTCGATAATATTAATATTTAATTATATGAAGGTTTCACAATATAACAATATTTCAATATTAGTTATTGGTAGAATATTTTATTATATTATATGTATAGGCATATAATAATAACGTATTATATCTATCATATTATTTATAATTATTATAACAAAATATAATTAGAAATTTTATTAATATACTTATATTTTTTTTTTAAATTTTAAATGTAATGTATTTATACCTCAAAACTATAAAGTTCAAAATTAATAGTGATTAATCTAATAGTATACCTTTATAGTAAATAAATTAATGTATATATTAATATCTCTATTATTTGAATTTAAAACATTAGGATAAAATGATACTATGCATAATTGTTATTTTAAAGGATAGTATATATATATATATAGTTTAATTTTTTATTAATATGCATATTTTTATTGATTATTAAAAATGTTAGATGCATAAAATGCCTTTTATAGATAATGTTGTATTCTCGATTCTCGATCGATATTTTATGAATATCTATTATTACAGTTCAGTTGGATAACATGATTTACATTAAAATAAACATGATACAAATCATAAGTTCTACTAAATAAAATTTTCATAAAATAAAGCAACATATTATGATATGCATAATTCAATATAGCTCTGGGTTATCAAGGCTTATATAATAGGTAATTATGATATATATAATATGAATTCATATATAATCAATATCTATATTAATATATGCAATATAGACATTTTATTTTAATCATATTAAATCGGCATGAACACATAATTGTATATATTATACTTTATGAGAAATATGGTATTGGCCCCTTTCATATTAGATTATTCTCCTTTTGTTTGCACATTTTGATTTTTGAACTTCATCTTGTGATTAAACATACGGAAATGGTACATATATTTAATTAGTGTTCAAATTATAAAAAGTTGAATGCAATATAATACTTAGCCCTAACCCGAATATGGGTTCCATAAACACAACCCTGACCCTTAACATAAAAACTATATAAAATTATGCAAAAATTGGAAAAAAATTACTCCCCAATAGACAGTTTCTTAAAATATATCAATAATTATTACTATTCCTGGAATAATCATTATTCGTCGAATCTTATATTAATGATTTATTCTCTTCTTTATATTTTTTAGCTTTTCTCTTAATTTTTGTTTTTGAAATCGTTTCCGCAATCCAAATAACGAATACTAATATAAAATGTTAAGAAATGTACGATTTGGTTGTTAACGTTTGCATATATATAATGAAAATAATTTTTAAAGTCTTTATTATTTACCTTATAAGAAACTCCTAAAAGAAATGCTATTGCACCAAATATCGATAAAACTGTAAACAATTTGTTTGTTATCGACAAGCTTGATGATGCATCTTCAGAAATTAGTCCAGAACTTAGTGCATCATTTTCTTCTGTTTTTATAGGTGGAAGGGATGGAAAATTATTACATGTACCACCTTTTTTACCACAATAAATTTTAAAGTTATCATAATCAGTTGATAAAGTAGATAATATTTTATTATATGAACTACCATTAGTATTATTAGGATATTCATTAAGTTTTTTATAATTTTCAACAAATTGAAAAGCTTTTTCCGAACATTTTGCGCAATTTGACGTGTTTTCATCAAAATCAGTATACATTTCACATAATAATTTAAATGCATTATATAATTCAGATATAATCTTATTATCCATATCATCATTCGTTAAAGTATGTCTCTTTACTATAATATCCTTAAAATTATTACAACCTTCAACATAGTCTACAGTATTTTTATAATTTAAATCACTATTTATATATGTAGTATAAAAATGTTTTAGACTGTTTTTATTTGGATTGTCCTTTAGGCTTAACATATAAATTAACCATATCATAATGTAATCAACAAAAATTATATTATTTTTTGTCTTATTCGAAAGCCCAGAACTCCCAAAGAATTTATTAAGCAAAAATAAACATCCAGCATTAATTTTTTCGAGATCACCTTTACATTCATTTTTATAACAATAACTATCTAAGAAATTATTATCTTTAAATTCATATTCTCCATTTTTCAATTCATCAGGAAATTTATCCCATAGATTCTCGAACTTTTCAGACTAGGAAAAGATTTAAAAACATTTATTAGAAATGAATATTATTGAATATTTGATTAAAATAAAGTTTAATGATATATATAATACAATATCAAAAAATGTAAAGGAAATTATTATTATTATTAAAAAATGCATATACCACGTCCTTATCCATTGTGATGAAATTTTATTTTATATTTGTAAATTGAGTAGAATCATGCTATTTTATATACGATGTCCCCAATATGTGACGCTAATACTTTAACCCTATATATAGAAACTGTCTGTAGTTAAATATATTATAACTTTTTAATAAATAAATTATTATACATAATAAAATAATATTATTAGTAAAGAAACGTTCTATTTCTATTTATCATAATTAGCTAAATTACCTTAAATAGAGAGTTGCTTAATACATTTTAGTTAAATATAAACATGATGTATTTTATAAAAAAAATGCTATTCTTACTAAAATCTGGCAAAACTCTGTTATAAAAATATATATAATTTTATAAACAATTTAAAGTATGTTTGAACATAGAAAAGGTATATATTTATATCTTCTATTTTAATTATTTAAATTCTAAAACTTAAATACTGTATAAATCTAAAAAATAAAAAAATATATTATTATTATAATCCTTAAAAGTATATAAATAGTGATTTTTAAAGATATATTAAATACTTATATAATTGTTTCTAATATTATATAGCTTTTATTTTTATAAAATTATAACATTTACAAAATAAGTTGCATTGTTCCCTTTTTTAATTGCATATACATGATTTTAATATTATTTTTATTTAATATATATCAATTCCAATTATATTTAACATTTTCAATAGCTTTATTTTTATTCCTATATAATTAAATTTATAAATATATATTATTAGATAATTTTATAATATATTTTGCACATCTTTCTCACGGTTTAAAACGACAATTATCACTGAAACCATATTTATAAGCTTAAATAAGACTGTTAATGCATATCGTTTTTATAATCATACTTATTAAATATTAAATATATGACACATAAATTAGTATTGATACAATTTTTAAATTATAATAGAAAACTATATCTATTAGATTGGTATATTGCACTTTGAGGGGAGAGATAAGGGAAGTATGTTTTTTTAAGACAAGAATGTAGTCATATAAGATTTATTTATTCTACATATTTTAATTATATTTTCTACCTTTAAAACTTTCAATTAATGTACATAATAAAATTAATCATTAATAATGACTTAGAATTATTTTCTAAATATATAATTTGCTTTTATATTTTATAATAAACTATATTTAGTTTTATGATGAAAAACTATATTTTTAAGTAAACTATAGAATTATTAATATTATTTTGCTTGGTAATGTTAATTCTAATATTATCGCATGAATACATACTTAAATAAATGTTATAATATTTCATTTGATGTTTTGTGCATATAATTTTAATCTTATTACAAGTTTAATAATATATATCAACGTATTCGAATCAAATGAATTTAATGATTTGTTCGTATTTAATACTTTATCTATTGTTATTAATATTATTATTACTGCTACATCACTGTATAGTACAACGGAATAATTAATGCGCTTAATCAAAATACTTTAAATCAATATATAATATTTCCTTGTTTCATTGTTTTAAAGTATAACATTTAGAACATATTATTTCGTAATAAAAATATATTTAAATTATAAATTTAGAGTTTTTACATACATAATAACCTAATAAAAATATTATTAATTCAAATTAAATTAATTATTACATACCATTATACTTTGCATTAATATATAATTGTATATATTTCCAAAATTAACATATTTCAGTTTTAGTCATTTATACAATATTATATATATTATAACAATAACGTTAATTCATGTAATATATTGTTTATAAGCATTATATCAAACTATAACATTAAATTTTATTATATACTTACATTTTATTTTTTAACTATTTTAAAATATAATTATTTATACCTCAAACCTATGAATTTAAAAATTTATTGTATAGCGAACCTATTGTTATACCTTATGATAAATATATTAAAGCGTATAAATAAACTTCTATTAATACAAATGTAAGATACAAGAGAATAGTAACTACAATTAAAACTTAAAAAATGTTAGAAGCGTAATAATATTTTATAGACAATGTTATATTGTCGATTCTCGGTCGATATTTCATGCATCTATATTTTATGAATATCTATTATTACAGTTATGTTGGCGTAATATAATTTAAACTAAAATAAATATGATACAAATAATAACTTATACTAAATAAAATGTTTTATCAAATAAGAAACATTGCGTTATGAAATATTCGATATAACCGCAGATTAACAAATTTTATATAATAGACAATTATGATGTTGAATAATACGAATTAATATATGCAATATAGACATTTTTTTTAATCATATTAAATCCATATGAACACTTAATTATATATATTATAACTTATAAAATATGTTATGTAACCCCTTCCACATTAATGGTTATATCCACTTTTTGGTTGCATATTTGGACTTTATATGTGATTAAACATACGGAATGATACATATATTAAATTAGTGTTTAAATTATAAAAAATTAAATAAAGATATAATACTTAGCCCTAACCCGAATATGGGTTCCATAAACATAACCCTGACCCTATAACTTAAAAACAATATAAAAACTATGATCAAAAATTACTCCCCAATAGACAGTTTCTTAAAGTACATCAATCTTCATACTCGGAATAATTTATTAATAATCCATTTTCTTCTTTATTTTTTTAGCTTTTCTCTTAAATGTTGTTTTTGAAATCGTTTCCGAAATCCAAATAACGAATACTAATATAAAATGAAGAAATATATGATTTTGTTTGTCATTGTTTGCATATATATAATGAAAATAATTTTTTAATTCCTTATTATTTACCTTATAAGCAATTCCCAAGAAAATTGGTATTGCAACTAATATCGACAAAATTGGAATTAATTTGCTTGTTATCGAACTTGATGTAGCTTCAGAAACATGTTCAGAAATTATTTTTTTTATATCTGGAGTGGATGGGAATTTTTCACATTTTTTTTTTAAATTGTCATAATCAGTTAATAAATTAATCAATACATAAAAATAGTGGATATTTTCACCAATGTTATGATCTATGATAATTTTTTTATATGTTTCAACAAATTGATTAGCTTTTTCAGAAGATTTCTCGCAATTTGAGTTGCTTCCATCAACCTCAATATATATGTTACATAATGTACTAAATACATCATATAATTTAGATATAATGCTCTTATCCATACTTAAAATATATTTATTTTTATCTATAAGATCCTTATAATTTTTATTAGTAACCTCGTTTATTTCCTTTTTATAGCTATCGCCAGTTTCTATATATTTATTATAAAATTCATTTAGACTGCCTTTTTCTTCACTTTTGATCAGGCTGAACACATAACTTAACCATATCAAAATGTATTGAACAATATAGATGTTTCCTTTTGCATCTGTTTCAAACTCAGACTTATCCTTAAATAATGCATCAAAAATATGTAAACATCTAGCATTCATTTTATCGGTATCATCATTACAATTTCCACCAGTACAGTAATCTTTGTAATCATTATCATCTGTAAATCGATAACTTATACCATCGTCCGAATTGAAAATCACGTTCCTTAAAGGAGTGAACGTTTTACACTAAGAAAGCAATTAAAAACAATTAATAAAAACGCGAATTATTAAAAGTTTTATTAAAATAAAGTTTAATGATATTTATATATGGTCAATATCAAAAAATGTAAAGGAAATTATTATTAAAAAATGCATATACTATATCGGCATCCATTATAATGGGATTTTATTTTTGATTTGTAAATTGAGTAGAATCATGCTATTTTATATACGATGCACCAAATATGAGACGCAAATACTTTAACACTATATATAACTGTCTGTAGTTAAATATATTATAAGTTTTTCAATAATTAAATTAATATAAAATAATAATACAGTAGTATTACTAAAATCATATTATACTTATTTTATGACAATTAGCTAAATTACCTTAAATAGGGGTTGTTTAATACACTTTTGATTAAATATATATATGATGCATTTTATACAAGAAATGCATTCTTACTAACATTTTCTATAACTATATTATAAAAATTAATATACATTTATAATGAATTTAAAGTATGTTTGAACATAGAAAAGAAATATATTTATATTTTATGTTTTAATGAATGTCCTTCAAAAATTTAAATACTGTATAAATCTAAAAAATAAAAATTATATTATTACTATAATCCTTAAAATATATTAAACTTTTATATATTTGCTTCTAATACTATATACAATGCTTTATTAAAATTATATTGTTTTCAAATTAAGTTATGTTACTTACATCTCTATGCAAATTATATAAATTTATATTGTTTTTAATGAATGTAGATAAATTCAAAATTCATTTTAATGCGCTCAATAACTTTATTTTTATTCCAATATACCTTATTGGGTAATTTTATAATATATTTTGCCATATTTTCCATTCTTTAAAACAACAATTAGCACTGAACCCGTATTATAAGCTTAAATAATTCTTTGAATGTATATTGTTTTTAAAATAATACTTAGTAAATATTAACATATAAATATATATTGATGATATTTTAAAGTATAATAGAAAACTATGTTTAATTAGGTTGTTATATTGTCCTTTAAGAGGAGAGAGATAAGATATATTGCTATTTTAATATATAAATTTAGATAAATATTCACTAAATGTTCTACATAATTCATTTTATTTTATACATTTTATTGTTATAGTTATCAATGTATATACATTCTAATAATTTATTAAAAATACTATATTTTATTAATTCTACAAAAAACAATAATAATATAATACGCATTAATATTGAATAATAAAATGATATTTAATATTAATTAAGTATTTAACCCTTTCTCCATTAATCCATATTTTTAGAATATAAAACTAGAAATTCCAAATTGAATAATTAACAAATATATAATGTATTATTATGTCTTTTCGATAAAATTAATATTTAATTTATAAAGGTTTCACAATAAAACAATATTTAATATTAACTATTGGTAATTTACTAGATTATATGTATAGGCATATAATAATGCATCATATCTATAATATTAAACTTTATTAATATGCTTATATTTTATTTTTTAACTGTTTTAAAATATAATATATTTATATCTCAAAATATAAAGTTTAAAAATTAATAGTGATTAATATAATGTTCTACCTTTATGATAAGTTAAATATGGAGCAACTTCTATTAATACAAGAAGATAATAGTAACTACAATTACAACTTCAAAAAATGTTAGAAGCATAACAATAATTTATAGATTATGTTATATTGTCGATTCTCGATCGAAACTCTATACATCTATATGTTATGAAAATCTATTATACATTAGTAGTGTACTTAATTAACATTAAAAATATAATCATTAATATGAATCGAGTTATAATTATATTCTGATAATAAAATTATTATACTGTTCGGTTATAAAAATACGATTTAAATAAAAATCAATATGTCACAAATAATAAGTTTTACTAAATAACATTTTCATTAAATAAAGAAACATATTATGATATGCATAATTCAATATAACCACATATTAACTTTTATATAGGCAATTATGATATAGCATAATATGAATTAATATATGTAATATAGTTATTTTACTTTAATCATATTAAATATATATTGACACTCAATTATATATATTATAACTTATGACCAAATATGATGTAACCATTTTCATATTAATAGCAATGCTCCTTTGGGAGTACATATTTTTAACTTCATCTAGAAATTAAACATACGGGATGATACATATATTAAATTAGTGTTTAAGTTATAAAAAACTAAATGCAATATAATACTTAGCCCTAACCCCAATATGGGTTCCACAACATAAAAACTATATAAAAATTATACAAAAATTATTTCCAAATAGACAGTTTCTTAAAATACATCAATCATCATATTCAGAATAATTTATTAATGATCAGTTTCTTCTTTACTTTTTTAGATTTTCTCTTAATTTTTGTTTTTGAAATCGTTTCCGAAATCCAAATAACGAATACTAATATAAAATGTTAAGAAGCGTACGGTTGTTCGTCAATGTTTACATATATATAATATTTTTTTAATTCCTTATTATTTACCTTATAAGAAACTCCCAATAAAATTGATGATGCAACAAATATAATTGCAATTATAATTAGTGTATTTTTTGTTACTGAACTTCGTAGACAAGATACAAGTGGTGGGCCATTAATACATGCTAAACTATTATAACTATTTTCAAAATTTTTATAATCTTTTGATAAACTTAACCATAGTTGTAAATAAGAACTTCCTTTAGTAATATCAAAAACATTTTTAACTTTTTCACATTTTTCAAAAAATTCTCCAGCATTTTCTAAACATTTATTGCATTCAGTATCTGTTTTTGCACCAATTTCACTATACATGTTACATAATGATTTAAATGCATCATAAAAATTAGATATATCTTTAATATCAATATCCATCAATCTTATTTTTTTTTCTATAAAATTCATATTAATATTATCATTATTATTATTATATATTTTATCCTTATAAAAATCATTTGTTTCTATATGTTTAGTATAAAAATCGTTTAATGTGGTGGTTCCATTTTCTTTTTTTTGATTTAGTTTATAACTTAACCATAAAATAGCGTATTCAAAAATTTTATCACTTTCTAAACTTTCAAGATTATTTAGTAACAATATAAAACCAGAGATAATCTTTTCTTCATCACTACTACAGTTACTACCAGGGCAATACGTACTTAAAAAACTTCCAGAAATATCTTCTCTCGGGTTGTTCAGATCATCAAAAAAATATTTATCAATATCATTAATTATACCACACTACGAATATATTTTGCAAATTAAACAAAAGAATGTATTAATATAAATATTACTAAAATGAAAATTAATATAATTTATAGGAATACAACATACGAATAATATAAGAAAAAAGATATATACCTCATTATAAGACATAATGAAATTCTGTTATAGTTTGGAGATTATGCGGGGTAATGTTATTTATATGTATTGTATAAAATATATGGTATATTTACTTAATCTCTTTACGTATCAGTTATCTTTCGTTAGACATATTATTCTTAATTTTAACTTCATATAAAATAATAATACATTAGTATTACTAAAATCATATTATACTTATTTTATGACATTTAGCTAAACTATCTTAAATGGAGGGTTGCTTACACACTTTGTCATATGTATATATGATGCATTTTATACAAAAATACTATTCTTACTAACATTTGGTATAACTTTATTATAAAAATTAATATACTTTTATAATGAATTTAAAAAATATATACTTATACATATGCTTTAATATCGAAGATAAATGACGTCATAAAACTCAAATACTGCACAAATATAAAAAATTAAGAAAGTTATTATTATTGCAATCCTTAAAGTATATAAATAATTATTTAATAAGATAGATTAAATGCTTATATACTTGTTTCTTATAATATATAATACAGTCTTTTCTAAAATAACTCTTACAAAATAAGTTGAATTGTTCCATTTCTATGCAAAATACATAATTTTATATTGTTTTTAATGAATGTAGATAAATTAAAAAATAATTTTAATGCGTTAAATAACTTTATTTTTATTCCAATATACCTTATTGGATAATTTTATAATATATTTTACGTATAATTTCCACGGTTTAAAACGACAATTAGCACTGAACCCGTATTTATAACCTTAAATAAGTCTTTAAGTTCATATTGTTTTTAAAATCATACTTAGTAGATATTAAATGTTAGCACATAAATAAGTATTATGTAAATTTTAAAGTATAATAGAAAACTATGTTTGATTATGTCATTATTTTCCCCTTTAATAGGAGAGAGATAAGATATATTAGCCTTTAATATATATATTTATATAAATATTATATATAATTTTATCTTATATATTATACTGTTATAGTTAATGTATATCATTCAAATAATTTATTAAAAATTCTATATTTTATTAATTCTATGATACAGTAATGTTGTTTTGGATTATAAAATGATTATTCACTAAACACTAATGTGAATAATAAAATACCATTTAACATGAATTTAGTCTTTAACCCTTTTTCCATTGATTCATATTTTTAGAATATTAAACCACATATCCCAAATTGAATCTTTAACATATATATAGCATTGATACCTTTATAATGTATTGTTATGTGTCTTTTCGATAAAATTAATATTTAATTATATGAAATTTCCACAATAATACAATATTTTAATATTAATTGTTGGTATAGTATTTTATTATTTTATATGTATAAGCATATAATAATAACATTATTTTGTCATATTATTTATAATTATTAGAACAAAACATGAAATTTTATTAATATACTTATATTTTGTCTTTTAACTACTTTAAATATATATTTCCAATTTTTATATACCTCAAAATATAAAATTTAAAAATGAATAGTGATTGATCTAATATTATACCTTTATAGTAAATAAATTAATGTATATAGAACGATTTATATTATTTGAATTTAAAACGTTAGCATAAAATTATACTATATATAATCGAAAGTTAAAAGGATAGTATACATATATCTATAATGTAATTTTTATGTATTACTAAAAATGTTAGATACATAAAGCATCTTTTATAGATATCATTGTGTTGTCGATTCTCGATCGATACTCGTGCATCTATATTTTATGAATATCTATTATTACATTTCAGTTGGATAACATGATTTAAATCAAAATAGATATGAAACAAATCATAAGTTTTACTAAATAAAATTTTCATCAAATAAAAAAACATATTATTTTATACATAATTCAATAAAACCACATATTAACTTTTATATAGGCAATTATGATATATCATAATATGAATTAATATATACAATATAGACATTTTATTTTAATCATATTAAATCGGCATGAACACTCAATTATATACATTATAACATATGGGAAAATGTGATATTCACTCCTTTCATATTAGCTTATGCCTATTTTTGACTGCATATTTGAACTTTTGAACTTTATCTTATGATTAAACATACGGAAATGGTACATATATTTAATTAGTGTTCAAATTATAAAAAAATAAATAAAGATATAATACTTAATCCTAACCCGAATGTGGGAACCACAAACACAACTCTGGCCCACAACATAAAAACAATATAAAAACTATGATCAAAAATTACTTCGAAATAGACAGTTTCTTAACATATATCAATAATTATTAATATTCCTGAAATAGTCAATGTTCTTCGAATTATATATTAATGAATCATTTTCTTTATATTTTTTATTTTTTCTCTTAAATATTGTTTTTGAGCTCGTTTCCGAAATCCAAATAACGAATACTAATATAAAATTTTAAGAAGTGTACGTTTGTTTGTCAACGTTTGAATATATTTAATGGAAATAATTTTTAAATTCCTTAATATTTACCTTATAAGAAATTCCAAAAAAAATTGGTATTGCAACAAATATAAATGCAATTGAAATTAGTGAATAAGTTAGAAGAGATGAAAAAATATTACATTTATTTTTTAAATTATCATAATCATTTGATAATATAGAAAATATTTGACTATATGAGTCGTCTTTATTAATATCCGAATCTTTCTTAAGTTTATCATATTTTTTAACAAAATCATTATCACCTTCCAAATATTTCTCGCATTTTGGATTGTCTTCATCAAATTCAGTATACATTTCACATAATGATTTAAATGCATCATAAAATTTAGATATATCTTTAATATTCATGTTCATCAAATAATTTTTTTTATTTATAAGATCATCATAACTATTATAAGCACCACCATCGTCTATAGATTTTTGATACTCATTGACATTTTGCATATGAACAGTATAGAAATCCATCAATTTAGTGATTCCGTTATCTGTTTTTTGATTTAACTTATAACTTAACCACACCAAAATGTATACAACAACATTGATATTACTGTTTGCATACTTCTTGAACGAAAGAGAATTTCCAAAAATTGCATTAAACAACAATAAACACCAACCGTTAATTATATCAATATCAGTATATGTTTCTTTATTAAAATACTGTTTGTATTGATTATTATCTTTAAATTTATAATTTCCATCATTGGTCAATGTATCGGGAAACCATTCTCTTACAGCAAGGAACATACCACACTATGAAAACATTTAAAAAAGTATAATAAAAATATACGTTAATGAAACTCTTATAAAATAAAGTTTTATAATATTTATATATAATAAATATCATAAAATGTAAAGGAAATTATTATTATTATTAAAAAATGTATATACCAGATCCTTATTCATTATAATGGGATTTTATTTTTGATTTGTAAATTGAGTAAAATCATGCTGTTTTATATACACTTCCCCCAATATGTGACATAAATACTTTAATCCTATATATAGCAACGGTCTGTAGTTAAATATATTATAACTTTTTCAATAATTAAATTAATATAGAATAATATTATTACTAAAGAAACGGTTTATTCCTTTTTTTTGATAATTACTAAGCTGCCTTAAATTGGAGATATTTAATACATTGTGGTCAGATGTATAATATAATTTATGATTATTAGTAACATCCATTATAATTTTATTATAAAAAATTAAGTAGTTTAGTAATGAATTTAAAATACACCCTCTTATATTTATGTCTCAATATAGAAAAATACAATTTTTTTTCTCATGCTTTAATAAATCTATTATTAGTATAATTTTTAAAAGTATATAACTATTTTATATACTTGTTTCTTATAATATATACCAATATTTTATTTAAATTATAACATTTACAAAGTAAGTTACATTGTTCCATTTTCTATGCAAATTATATACATTTATATTGCTTTTAATGAATATAGATAAATTCATAATCCATTTTAATGATTCCGATAACTATATTTTGATTTCTACATACTTCAATTTATAAATATACCATATTGAGTAATTTTACAATATATTTTACGCATAATTTTCACGGTTTAAAACAATTAGCACTGAACCTATATTTGTAAGCTTAAATACGTTTTTTTATGTATATTGTTTTTAAAATAATACTAATTAAATACTAAATATTAACATATAAATAACTATTGATGGAAATTTTAAAGTATAATAGAAAACTATGTTTAATTAAGTTATTATATTTACTTTAAGAGGAGAGAGATAAGATATATTTTATCTTTTAATATATAAATTTATATAAATATTCTCTAAATGTTCTGAATTGTTCATTTTTATCTTATATAATCTATTATTATAGTTATTAATGCATATACATTCAAATAATTTATTAAAATTCTATATTTTATTAATTCTATGATAACGTAATGTTGTTTTAGATTAAAAAATTGTTATTCAATAAAAACTAATAATATAATAAGAGTTAATACGGAATAATAAAATGACAATTAACATGAATTGAGTCATTATCATTTTCTCCATGGGTCCAAATTTTTATAATATAAAACCACATATCCCGAAGTGGATCTTTAACAAATATATAAAAATTATATCATTATAATGCATTATTATTTGTCTTTCCGATAATATTAATGTTTATTATATGAAGGTTTCACAATAATATAATATTTCAATATTAGTTATTGATAGAGTATTTTATTAAATTATATATATAAGCATATAATAATGACATATTATATTTATTATATTATTTATAATTACTAGAACTATAACATTAAATTTTATTAATATATTTATATTTTATTTTTTAAAATTTTAAATATAATATATTTATACCTCAACTATAAAATTTAAAAATTAATAGTGATTAATCTATTATTATACCTTATGATAATTAAATTAATATATATATATAACTATTCCTATCAATATAAATTAGAACATTAATATAAATGCAAATTATTGAAATGAAAAAAATGATTATTATATATATTTATAATTTATAAATTTATTATAATATATCTATAGTACATTTTTTATGCATTACTAAAAATGTTAGATGCAAAAAATGCATTTTATAGATAACGTTGTATTGACGAATATAGATCGATATTTTATGAACCTATATTATTACATTTCAGTTGGATAACATGATTTAAATTAAAATAAATATGATGCAAGTTATAAGTTTTACTAAATAAAATTTTCATAAAATAAAGAAACATTATTATATGCATAATTCAATATAGTCTCTGATAAAAAGCTTTATATAATAGGAAATTATGATATAGATGATATGAATTAATATATGCAATATAGACATTTTTTTTAATCACATTAAATCGGGATGAACACTCAATTATATATATTATAACTTATAAAATATGTTATGCGACCCCTTTCATATTAGCTTATGCCCCTTTTTGGTTGCATATTTGGGATTTCGAACTTTAGCTTGTGATTAAACATACGGAAATGGTATATATATTTAGTGTTCAAATTATAAAAAATTAAATGCAATATAATACTTAGCCCTAACCCGAATGTAGGTTCCACAAGCATAACCCTGGCCCACAACATAAAAACTATATAAAAAATATGCAAAAATTACTCCCCAATAGACAGTTTCTTAAAATATTTAAATCATTATTACTATTCCTGAAATAGTCACTCTCTTTGAATCATATACTATTTATTCATTCTCTTCTTTATATTTTTTATTTTTTCTCTTATTTGTTGTTTTTTAAATCGTTTCCGAAATCCAAATAACGAATACTAATATAAAATGTTAAGAAGCATACGTTTTCTTTGTTAATTTTTGCATATATATAATAATTTTTTTTAATTCCATATTATTTACCTTATAAGAAATTCCTAAAAAAATTGCTATTGCAACTAATATCGATAAAATTGGAATTAATTTTCTTGCTATCGACGAACTTGATGTAACTTCAGAAACATGTTCAGAAATTATGTTTGTTATATATGGAATGGATGGGAAATCTTCACATTTATTTTTTAAATTAGCATAATCAATTAATAAAGTAAGAAATACATGAACATAGGGGTTACCTTCAGTAATTTTATGATCTATGATAAGTTTTTTATATTTTTCAACAAATTGGATAGCTTTTTCCGAATATTTCTCGCAATTTGAGTTGTTTGTATAAAGCTCATTATACATGTTACATAATGTATTAAATGCATCATATAATTTAGATACAATGCTCATATCCATACTTAAAAAATATTTATTTCTATCTATAAGATCCTTATAACCATTATAACCAACAATATATTTCATATTATTAGTATACTTACCACTATCCTTTATGAATGTATTATAAAAAAGTTCTATACTGTCGTATTCGTGAGTTTTTATAAGGTTTAACATATAACTTAACCATATCAAAATGTATTCAATAATATAGATGTTACTTTTTGCAACCACATCAAACGTAGAATCGTCCTTAAAGAATTCATTAAACAAATATAAGCATCCAGCACTAATTTTATCGAGAGAACTATCACACCCACTAGTACAATATCCATCGAGATGTTTATCTTTAATTTGATACTTTCCTTTGCTGTCCAATTGATCGGGAAGCCATTCCCATACATTCTTGAACCTTTTACACTAAGAAAACATTTAAAAACAATTAATAAAAACGTGTATTATTGAAAATTTTATTAAAATATTTATGATATTTATATATTATCAATATCAAAAAATGTAAAGGAAATTATTATTAAAAAATGCATATACTATATCTGGATCCATTATAATGGGATTTTATTTTTGATTTGTAAATTGAGTAGAATCATTCTATTTTATATATGATACACCAAATATGTAACGAAAATACTCTAACCCTATATATAACAGCTGTTTGTAGTTAAATATATTATAAGTTTTTCAATAATTAAATTAATATAGAATAATATAATAATATAATAATATTATCACTAAAGAAACGTTTTATTACTTTTTATGACAATTAACTAAATTGCCTTAAATAGAAGATTGTTTAATACATTTTTGAATAAATATATATATGATGCATTTTATACAAGAAATACATTCTTACTAACATCTTGTATAACTATGTTATAAAAATGAATATACATTTATAATGAATTTAAAGTATGTTTGAACATAAAAAACCTATAGCATCTTTTTTAGTAAAATATTTTCTAAAATTTAAATACTGTATAAATATAAAAAATAAAAATTATATTATTACTATAACTCTTAAAGGCATATAAATAGTCTTTTTTAAAAATATATTAAATACTATATACTTGTTTCTAATAATATATAATATAGTTTTTTCTAAAATTATAATATTTACAAAGTTGTATTGTTCCAGTTTCTATGCCCAATACATAAATTTATATTGTTTATAATGAATGTAGATAAATTAAAAAATAATTTTAATGCGTTAAATAACTTTATTTTTATTCCCATATACTTCAATTTGTAAGTATGCCTTATTGTGTAATTTTATAATATATTTTACGTATCATTTCCAAGGTTTAAAACGACATTTAGCACTGAACCTGTATTTATAACCTTAAATAAGTCTTTAAGTTCATATTGTTTTTAAAATCATACTTAGTAGATATTAAATATTAACACATAAATAAGTATTGGTGCTAATTTTAAAGTATAATAGAAAACTGTGTTTGATTATGTCATTATTTTACCCTTTAATAGGAGAGAGATAAGATATATTAGCCTTTAATATATATATTTATATAAATATTTGCTAAATATTATACATAATTTTATCTTATATATTCTACTGTTATAGTTAATGTATATCATTCAAATAATTTATTAATGTTCTATATTTTATTAATTCTATGACAAAGTAATGTTGTTTTAGATTAAAAAATGAGTATTCAATAAACACTAATAATATAATACGCATTAATGTGAAATAATAAAATGGAAATTAACATGAATTGAGTCTTTAACCATTTCACCATTTATTCATATTTTTAAAATATTAAACCACATATCCCAAATTGAATCTTTAACATATATATAGCATTGATACCTTTATAATGTATTGTTATGTGTCTTTTCGATAAAATTAATATTTAATTATATGAAGTTTCCACAATAAAATAATATTTAAATATTAATTATTGATAGAGTATTTTATTAGATTTTATGTATAGGTATATATAATAATGCATTTTACCTACCATATTATTTATAATTATCAGAACAAAATATAACATTAAATTTTATTAATATACTTATATTTTGTCTTTTAACTACTTTAAATATATATTTCCAATTTTTATGTACCTCAAAATATAAAATTTAAAAATGAATAGTGATTGATATAATATTATACCTTTATAGTAAATAAATTAATGTATATAGAACTATTTATATCAATAAAAATTAGAACTTTAACATAAATGGAAATTGTTGAAATGAAAAAAGTGAGTATTATATATTTTTATAATTTATAAATTTATTATATATATATAATGTATTTTTTATGTATTACTAAAAATGTTAGAAGAATAAAATATATTTTATAGACATCGTTGTATTGTCGAATCCCAATCGATATATTACGCATCTATATTTTATGATTATCTATTATATATTGGTAATATGTTTAATTAACAATATACATATACTCATTAACCTGAAGGTATATTATAATGTAGAGGAATATTCAAAATGAATATAATTATAATTTATACTATGATATATAACATTATTATACTGTTCGGTTATCAAAATATAATTTAAATTAAACAAATGATACAAATAATAAGTTTTACTAAATAAAATGTTTTATCAAATAAAGAAACATATTGTGTTATGCATAATTCAATATAGTTATGATTAACAAGCTTTATATAATAAATAATTATGATATATCATAATATGAATTAATATATGCAATATAGACATTTTTTTTAATCATATTAAATCTATATGAACACCCAATTATATATATTGTAATCTATGAAAAAATGTTATGTGGTTCCTTTCATATTGATGACAGTACTCCTTTTTTGGTTGCATATTTAAACTTCATCTCTTGATTAAACATACGGGATGGTACATATATTTAATTAGTGTTCAAAGATCAAAAATATTATAAAATTATTCAAAATTAAATAAAGATATAATACTTATCCCTAACACGAATATGGATTCCACAAACATAACTTCAACCCTGACACACAACATAAAAACTATATAAAAATTTGTTATTTCCAAATAAAAAAATATCTTATAGTATAATGATCATTATTCTCTGGGTTATATATTAATGATCAATTTCTTCTTTATTTTTTTAGCTTTTCTCTTAAATGTTGTTTTTGAGATCGTTTCCGAAATCCAAATAACGAATACTAATATAAAATGTTAAGCGCAAGGTTGTTTGTTAATGTTTACATATATATAATGAAAATCATTTTTAAATTCCTTATTATTTACCTTATAAGAAACTCCCAATAAAATTGATGCTGCAACAAATGTAATTGCAATTGTAATTAGTGTATTTTTTGTTACTGAACTTCGTGGACAAGCTACAAGTGGTGAGGAATTATACATCCAAAACTTTTATATTTCTCTTTAAATTTTTCATAATCATTTGTTAAACCAGACCATAGTTGAGAATAAGTACTTCCTTCAGTAGTATTAGAAAAATTTTCAAGTTTTTCATATTTTTCAAAAAATTCTCCCGCATTTTCAAAACATTTCTTGCATTGTTTTTTTTCTGGATCAAGTTCACTATACATGTTACATAATGATTTAAATGCATCATAAAAATTAGATATAATATTAATATCCATATTCATCAAATTATTTTTTTTATTTATAAGATTCTTATAACTATTATAATCACCAACATCATGTATTTCCTCATTATACTTAGCATTATTGTTTATATATTTATCAAAAAAATCATTTAAATCGTTGATATTGTGATGTGACTTTTGATTTAGTTTGTAACTTAACCATAAAATAGCGTATTCAGCAAATTTTGCACTCTCTAAGTTTTCCTTATTAACAATACCCTTAAATAAAGTTAGCAATGTTATAAAAGCACAGCTAAGTATTTTTTCATTACTATCATAGTTTTGATCAGGACAATTAGGTTTGAATATAGGATTAAAATTATATTTTCCTGGGGTATTCATATCATTGCCAAGATAATTATCGATTACGTTAATTACACCACACTACGAATATATTTTACGAATTAAACAAAAAAATGTATTAATATAAATGTTACTAAAATTAAAAGTAATATAATTATAGGAATGTAACGTACGAATAATGTAATAAAAAATATATATACCACATTAGAAGCCATTATAATGAAATTCTGTTATAATTTGGAGATTATGCGGGGTGATGTTATTTATATATGTTGCATTTACTTAAGCTCTTTGCATAGCAATTATCTTTCGTTAGACATATTATTCTTAATTTTAACCTCATATAAAAAAATAATACATTAGTATTACTAAAATCATATTATACTTATGACATTTAGCTAAATTATCTTAAATAGAAGGTTGCTTATACACTTTTTCCATATGTATGTATGATGCATTATATACAAAAAATACTATTCTTACTAACATTTGATATAACTTTATTATAAAAATGAATATACTTTTATAATGAATTTTAAAAAATACTTATACAGATGCTTTAATATAGAACATAAACAACGTCCTAAAACTTAAATTCTGTATAAATCTAAAAATTAATAAATATATTATTACTATAATCCTTAAAAGCATATAAATAATAATTTTTTAAAATGTATTAAATATTTATATACTTGTTTCTTATAATGTATATTATAGTTTTTTCTAAAATAATAGCATTTTCAAATTTAGTTACATGCTCCATTTTCTATGCAAATTATATAAATTTATATTATTTTTATTTAATATATATAAATTAAAAAACAATTCTAATGTGTTAAATAACTTTATTTTTATTCCTACATATTCCAATTTAGAAGTATTTTCTATTGGGTAATTTTATTATATATTTTCCCATCTTTTCAATTCTTTAAAACAACAATTAGCACTGAACCCGTATTTATAAGCTTAAATAAGTCTTTAATATAGATTGTTTTTAAAATAATATTTAGAAACATTAAATATTAATATATAAATAGCTATTGACGCAAGTTTTAAAGTATATATAAAACTATGTTTAATTATGTTGTTATATTGCCCTTTTAGATGAGAGAGATAAGATATATTTGCTCTTTTAATATATATATTTAGATAAATATTCGTTAAATTTTTTACATTGTTCATTTTTATCTTATATGTTTTATGGTTATTATTATCAATGTATATACATTCAAATAATTTATTAAAAATTCTATATTTTATTAATTCTATGATAAAGAAATGCTATTTTAAATTAAAAAAATGACATTTCATTAAACACTTATAATAGAATATGCGTTAATATAGAATTATAAAAAGACATTTAACGTGAATTGATTCGTTATCATTTTCTCCATGAATCCAAATTTTTATAATATAAAACCACATATCCCAAATCGAATCTTTAACAAAATATATAACATTGATACCTATGTAATGTATTATTATGTGTCTTTTCAACGATATTAATATTTGATTATATGAATTTCCCACAATAAAGCAATATTTCAATATTGGTTATTAGTAGAATATTTTACTAGTTTATATGTATAGGTATATAATAATAACGCTATTCTATCTATCATATTATTTATAATTATTAGAACACAATATAATATGAAATTTAATTAATATACTTATATTTTTTATTTTAACTATTTTAAAATATAATTTATTTATACCTCAAAACTATAAAGTTTAAAAATGAATAGTTAATAATTTAATATTATACATTTATAGAAAATAAATTAATGTATATAAAGCAACTTTTATTAATACTAATTAATTTTAATAAAAATGTAAAGGGAATACAAAAATATAATAGTATCTACAATTAAAACTTAAAAAATATTATATATAGTGTGATTTTTGTTGTATTACAAAAAATGTTAGATGCATAACATCATGTTGTAGATAATGTTGTATCGTCGAATTTCGATCGATATTTTATGAATCTATACTTTATGATTATCTATTATACATTATTAGTGTGTTTAATTAACATTAAAAATATAATCATTAATATGAAGGTATATTATAATGTAGGTAATTGTTCCAAATGAATCGAATTATAATTTATACCATAATATATAATAATGTTATACAGTTCGGTTATCAAGATAAAATTTAAATCAAAATAATTGATACAAATTAGAAGTTTTACTAAATAAAATATTTTGTCATATAAAGAAACATATTGTTTTATTCATGATTCAATATAGCTCTGGGTTAACAAATCTTATATAATAGATAATAATGGTTCTTATGTATATTAGCCAAAAATAGTAATAAAATATATATGAACTAATTAGACATAAGTATTATAGCTTATAAATATGTTATGCGATCCCTTTCATATTAGCGTATGCCCCTTGTTTGTTGAATATTTGTAACTTTTGAAATTCACCTCGTGATTAAACATACGGGATTGTACATATATTTAATTAGTGTTCAAATTATAAAAAATTAAATGTGATATAATACTTAATCCTAACCCGAATATGGGTCCTACAAACACAATCCTGACCCACAACATAAAAACTATATAAAAATTATGCAAAAATTATGATCAAAAATTGCCTATTTCCAAATGGAGAGCTTCTTAAAATATATCAATCATTATTAATCTTCGAATAATATATTAATGATCAGCTATATTCTGTGTTTATATTCACAAATCAATGCCGAATATATTTTTTAATTGACTTATTATTTACCTTATAAGAAATTCATAAAAAATTTTCTATTGCACCAAATGTCGATAAAACTATAAATAATTTATTTGCTATCGACGAACTTGATGAAATAACTTCAGAAGTTTGTGTTTTTTCTATCGTTGGGAAGAATGAAAGCTTGGAACAATTAACACTACTGCATTTTTTTTAAAATTATTATAATCAGTTGATTAAGTAAACAATACTTGATAACATGGACTATCTTCAGTAATATTGGGATCTTTGTTAAGTTCTTCATATTTTTCAACAAATTATTTAGATTTTTTTAAATAATTTTTGCAATCTGTATTTTCTTTTTTATACTCACTATACATATTACATAAATATTAGATATAATTCTCATATCCATATTAATCAAATCTTTTTTTTTATTTATAATATCCTTATAATCAGTAGCATCTTTTATAGCCTTATTATACTTTTCATCACTATTTATAAATGTACTATAAAAATATGTTAGATTGTTGGTTCCATCATTATTCTTTAGGCTCAACATACAACCTACCAGCATCAGAATGTATCCAACATATTCCTTATTGTTATTTTTAAAATTAATGTTTCCAGGAATTTTGTATACTTCAATAAATAAATACATGTACAGAGGGTTAAGTTCATCAAAAATCCTGTTACATTTATATTTTTTTGATTCTCTACCAAAAGGGGAATACCAAATTTAAGGTCCATTTTTCGAACGTATTGTATCCAAATCAAATTTGGCTTTATTAAAAAGATGATCACCATTTTGAAATATCATACACTAAGAAAATTTATTAAAATAAAGTTTAATAATAATATACAGGCAATATATCATATAAAATTTAAGGTGATCGTTTTTATTTAAAAATAATATATTTACCACTTAGCCATTGTAATGAAATTTTGTTTTTAATATGCATATTAAATGACATCGTATCATTTTTATATAAAACCTATATACTATACCAAAATAAGTTATACAATTACGTGTCTTTCTATATAAAATTTTTAGTTAATCATATTATTAATTTTAAATTAGTATATAATACAGTAGTGTATGGGGAATAACATATTTATTTTTATGATAGTTTAGATAAACCTTCTAAATTTTTCATTTTTTTGAAAAGCTTTGATCATACCCATAAAATCATTACACATATCTATATAATCTCAGAATAATAATATATATCATTGTATTTGTAGGTTTACATATGGGAACAAGATGTATTATATATTAGTTTGAATAAAGTGATTCTAACCTTATATAACTGTAAATATATAAAAAAATAAAAATGTATTATATCTCATTATTCAATATAATTTATTGATATTCGTTATTATTTTGTAAGGAATATTATATCTTTTAGTATTAGCTCTAGTAAATATAACATACATTTTATTTAAATTATAATACTTAAATATTAACTTAGTGTTATTTATTTTTCTAAATATATTACACATGGTTTTATATCTGTTTAATTTATCCATATTAATTAAAAGCATTTTTCATAATGTGCAATAAGTTTTTTTTCACCCTAATATTCCTTTATACACAAATACATTTAATGAATAATTTCGAGTGGGGTATTTTATGTATCTTTACAGAATTTAAAAAAACAAATAATATGCAGTTAGACTAATCGAGGTGATTATAAACTTAATAAACCACAGTATATAAATTCGATTTGTAATAATAGTTTGTATATTATACTTTCCATTATTTTAACCATTAACAAATAAGAAAACTTATTATAGTCTATAAAATGAAGTTGTTTTCATATATTTTTCTTAAACCAATTATTTCTTAATTTTAGAATTTATTCATACATTACTTTAATAATCAATTCATTTGGAAAGCAATATAACATGGTTTTACTTTTTCTTGTGTAAATTTCTTAAAATGACCTAAGTAAATATTATATATTGGATATTTTCTAACAAAATTATATTTATTTAATAATAGGAAAATGTTCATTCAAAGGAAAACTATATAATTGCTAATAGAATTAATAATACATGGTTTGATAGTGTTAATACTAATATCATCACATTAAAGCTTAAATAAATGTTGCAATATTTCATGTGATATTTATGCACACAATTTTGATTTTGTCACCCGTTTAATAATATATATAATGGATTTACACCCATATAGGTATATCAAATAAACATAATGCATTTGTTCGTATTTAATAATATATTCATCTAATATTGTTGTTTTGGTTATAGCATTGTATACTACTGTGGCATAATTAATGCACTCAATATAATTAATTTAAATAAATGCAGAATATTTTCATGATCCGTTGCTTATAATATAGATTTGTGTATGTATAATAGAAAAAATATAATATTCAAACATTAATTGGAACATAATTTTCCCATAGTATTTGCATTAATATATAATTATATTATTTTCCTGAATTAAATCATATTTTTATGTTTAATCAATAATACAATATTTTATATGTGCATATATTCGAATAATAACCCTAATTCTCTATACATAATTTTTTAATTTTTATAAAAATTATTAAAAACAAAATACATTAGGAAATTTTATTAATATACTTATATACTTCATTTTATTTAATTTAAAATATGATATATTTCATAGTTATATATATAACAACAAACCTTAAATGTTGATACGTTATATAATATTAAAATTTTATGCCAAATAAACAAATAATATAAAACAACTTATATTCATGTAAATTAAAATTTAAAAGAAGCATAAAATATTTAAATACAAAAAAATGAGCATTATTTATATTAAATTTTAAAAAAGTTATTATACATACACTATAATGTATTTTTGATATGAATACATGCATTAAGTATAATAACAAATTCCACATTAGTAATATCATTTGCATAAAATATTCATGTTGTGTTTTAATCATATTTAAATTGTAAGGACAAATCAAATATGAGTATTATATTTTATGAAATATGTTTCCTTTATGGGAATCTATAATATTAATATTCATTTCCTGTTTGTGTTAAAATATTCTTCACATAGATGCTTCAAATTTTGGAATATGACATGTATATTTTTTATTTTTTATAATGTATTACTATATATATTTAAACTGTGTTTTCTATTATAATCGAATTTAGAAAACTTTCATAGACAAATAAATATTATCACATTATAAAAAATTAAATAAAAATATAACTCAAAACCCTGCCATATAATTTTCCTCTATATGTTTCTATATACTTAATAATATCATTATCTTATCACCTCAATTTATAATTATCCCATTGGTTATTTTCGATGAATGCATTTCAACTTTTCGGTATTATTTTCATCACACATTTTTCTGATCTTTTTCATTTTTTTTTTTTTTTTCTCCTTTTTTCTCCGCCCAAATCCTAAACACTAACATAAAAATAGTAAAAATATATAGTTATTTGTCTTTTATGTATACATAAAATATGTAGTAATACATATTTTTTAATTTTCTATTTAATAATTTTTTATCTATTTACCTTATACATAACTGCTAACATAACGAGTATTGCAATAACTATAAATGAATATAAAATTAATTTTCTTTCTTTAAATAAATTTACTGGAAATCCTTTTTCAAATATGCCATTTTGTACCTTGATTTCAGATATGTCTCTTTGTACGTTGATTTCCGAAGGAATTTGCCCAATTTCTTGATAATATGTTATATTGATAGAATCCTTTGAGGAATCTTTAGGAGCTAGAATTGGTGTTAATTGTTCAGTTGCAATTATTTGTCCTTTACTTTCAGTTTCACTTATTTTGCCTTTATCTTCAAGATTTGTTTCGTGGATTCCACCTTCAGAATTTATTTCTTGGCTTCTACTTTCAGGTTCTTTTTCTTGGCTTACACCTCCAGGATTTGTTTCGTGGCTTCCACCTTCATGTTGTTTTCCATGGTTTTCATCAGTTTTTTTGTCAATAGATTCTGTCGATGAAGATAAGGGCATTTCTGATGGACTATCAGATGGAGGTAAATCATCTTCCGAATCTTCTAGTTGAATGCTATTATCAACTGATGGTAATGTAACAGTTACTTTATTTGATTGAGTAATTAAATCATTAGCAACATTATTAAATACAGAATAACCCTTTGTTAAGCTAGTTGATGCACTTTCATATAAACGATTTCCATATTTAGTAAGGTTTTTATAAAAAGATGAAACATGCAGTTTATAGAAATCATATAAAACATTCGTTTGTATGATTTTTTTTATAGTTTCATAGCTCGTCAATGAGTTTTCTTGTGTAGATGCAGGTTGTTCCACATTCTCTATAGTTTGCAACCCTGGCTGTGATATTGTTTGTGGTACTGGTTGTGATTCTAGCTGAGGTTCTGGTCCTGGCTCTTGCCCCAGCTGTGATTCTATCTGTAGTTGTGATTCTAACTGTGTTGGTGATTCTGTCTGTGGTTGTGATTCTAACTGTGTTGGTGATTCTGTCTGTGGTTGTGGTTCTGGGTGTGTTGGTGGTTCTGGATGTGTTGATGATTCTGTCTGTGTTGGTGATTCTGGCCGTGGTTGTGGTAATGGTGGTGATTCTGAATGTGGTTGTGGTTGTGGTTGTGGTTGCGGTTCTGGTTCTGGTGATGGTGGCTGTAATTTCGGTTCTAATTGAGGTAGTTCTTGAGATAGTGCTTGATCTTTTGTTTTCGGTGACAAAATTTCTTTTGTTGTTTCTATAGAAATTCCTTGAAATTTTCCATTATTTTCTGGTTCATTTCCTGAAATTTTTGATGCACCTTCTGAAACTGATTGTTCCTCTCTTTGGATTGATCTTTGATCCACTGTATTTTGTAGTTTGGTGGGTTCTACAATATTCTTCTCTTCGGTTTTATGATCTTTTTGCTCCTCTTGAGTGTTGTTTTCCTCCGGAATTTCGGATATATCCTCATCTTCCAATTGATCATTTGGATCATCGAAGTCAAATATGTTTAAATTGTCCGTAGAATGTGAATCTTTTTCATTCATTTTTGTAAGTTCTAGAAGACGTTTTTCTATCTTATTTTTTTTATCAGTATCATTCTCAATAGCCAAAGTTCTAAAGTCGTCATATATTTTTTTTAATTTGTCCAATAGATGTAGCTGTGAATCATGTTTAGAAAAGGCCTTGTAAATTTTTCTATATTGATTAAGACACTTGACAGAATACGTATAAATTTTCTTATGTTTTTCATTATTATTATTATAATATGAAATTATATTGCATATATGTTTAAGTAACGTATACAATTCATTCATATACCTAAGATTAGTATCTTTCACACCTCTTACATCATTTAAAATATCCCATTGTCTAAAATTCCCCATAGATGTCTCTAAATATTTTTCATAAGCCGAACTTAAAGTAATTTTATTGACGTCGGCATTTTTTCTGTTTTTAGCTATCTTAAATAAATTATGAGCTAACCACATCATAAAATGTTCATAATAACCGCTTTCTTGATTGTAAAAATTTGTAAACAAATACATGCTCAAGGCACCAATACTTTCAGCCCTATTTGAGCATGGTTTATTATTGGGGCAATATTCACGATATTCTGGCGAGTTGTTAATTTTTGTTTGTATCCCAGTACTACCACTCAAAATTTTATCAGCTTCAAGAAATAACTCACACTAAGAAAATTATATATAAATTAATAAAAATATGTATTCATACAAAATTTGTTGAATAAAATTTAATGTTATTTGTAGACAAATCAAACACAATAAAATTACTTACCACTGTTTCGTCGTCCATTGTAATGAAATTTTGTTCTTTATATGTAGATTGACATCATATTGTTTTTATATAAAATATATATCCTGTAAATGATTCTCCTATATCACATTTATAGTATTAAACCCATTGAAATTTTTAATAATAATACAATAATATTAATAGAGCAATATTATATTTACTATTATTACCATTTACTAAATTGTCTTAAATTATGGTTGATTTAATACATATTTAACCATATGTATATATAATACAATTTATGCATAAAATCAATATTACTAATAATATTATACATAATCAATTTTATTATAAAATATTAAGGAATTTTATAATGAATTTAAAAAATATATACATAAACATAGACTTTAATATAGAACATAAACAACGTCCTAAAACTTAAATACTGTACAAATATAAAAGATTAAGAAAGTTATTAGAATCCTTAAAAATATATTAAATTTTTATATACTTGTTTCTAATATTATATATCACTGTTTTATTAAAATTATAGTATTTTCAAATTAAGTTGCTACATGTTCTATCCAAATTACATAATTTTAATAGATTTTTATTTAATATAGATAAATCCATAATCCATTTTAATGAGTCCGACAACTTTATTTTTATTACTATATACTTCAATTTAGAATTATACTTTATTGGATAATTTTACAACCAATTTTGCGTATCACATCCACTGTTAAAACAACAATTAGCACTGAACCCGTTTTATTAAACTATTTATAAGCTTAAATAAGTTTTTATATGTAGATTGTTTTTAAAATAATAATTAGTAAATATTAAATATATAAAATATAAATAACTATTGATGCTAATTTTAAAGTATAATAGAAAACTATGCATAATTAGATTGTTATATTTACATTTTAAATAGGAGAGATCAGATAAGCATGTTTTTTAAGATAAAACTGTTGTCATATAAGATTTACCTATCCTACATAGTTTAATTATGTTTTATATTTTTTACCATTAAAATTTTCAACTCATGTATACATTAAAAATAACTTAGAATTATTACTTTTCTAAATATATAGTTTGCTTTTATATTTTATAATAAACTATATTTAGTTCTATGATGAAAAAATATAAAATTATTAATATTATTTTGCTTGGTAGCGTTAATTCTAATGTTGCAACATTAAAAAAACACCAAGCCAAAATTATAACATTTCATTTGATTTTTTGTGCATATAATTTTAATCTTATTACAAGTTTAATAGTATATATTAACGTATTTGAATCATATTAATTTAATGATTTTTTCGTATTTAATACTTGATCTATTGTTATTACTATTATGATGTTGTTTGTATATCACTGTATAGTACAACGAAACAATTAGTGCACTCAATAAAAATCCTTTAAATCAATGTACAATATTTCATAGTTTCATAGTTTTTAAATAAAATATTTTATAATATATATTATTTCGCAATAACAATATATTTAAATTATAAATTTAGAGTTTTTATATATACAATAACCTAATAAAAATATTATTAGTTCAAATTAATTATTACATACTTTTTCTGTATATTTTGCATTTATATATAATTGTATATACTTCCCAAATTTAACATATTTCAGTGCTTAGTCATGGGTACAATATTATATACATATTAGAACAATAACGTCATTCTATATATCATGTTATTTACAATTAATAGAACAAATTATTATAACAAAATATTAGAACAAAATATGATATGAAATTTATTAATATACTTATATTTTTTCTTTTAATAATTTTAAAATATAATTTATTTATACCTCAAAACTATAAAGTTTAAAAATTAATAATGATTAATCTAATATTATACCTTTATAATAAATAAATTAATGTATATAGAACAATTTTTATAATTTGAATTTAAAACATTAGGATAAAATGGTACTATATATAATCAAAAATTAAAAGGATAGTATACATATATTTATAATGTAGTTTTTATGTATTACTAAAAATGTTAGATGCATAAAACATATTTTATAAATAACATTGTGATATCGATTCTCTGTCTATATTATATGAATCTATATTTTATGACTATCTATTATATATTGATAAGATGTTTAATTAGCAATAAACATATACCCATTAACATGAAGGTATATTATAATGTAGACAATTGTTTCAAATGAATATAATTATAATTTGTATTCATTTATAAAAAAACATGGGCGTCAATATTACTACCAATAAATAATTTTTATAAAATTAACTGGAATTCTCAGATTAAATTAATTATTTTAATATTTAAAAATATAATAGATATGTTTTATTTAAAAAATTATCCATTATCAAAGATATTTTGTAAAACAAATGACAAAAATAGAAAAACAATTATTTTAGTATAATTATATTAAAACAAATATATATATTTATATTATTTTCTTACTTTTATATTTTTATTTTAAATTATTATTTTCTATTAGGTAAAAATAACAATTTTTTTTCTATTATATATAAATGCAAGTATATATGTAATTCCATACGTAACGGGATGTCTTATAAATTTTAATTTGAGTTTAGTCAATTATAAAAATATAAAACTAGCGTATTCATAATGCTATATATTAAAAATATCATATATATAGTATAACTAAAATTATTTATTTTTAGACATAATATTAATGATATTTTTGATATTCATTATTTATGAAAGCTTCTGTTATTGATGTCGTTTTGTGGTTGAATTATTTAAATAAAAAATGTATTAAACCTATAAATCTGATAAAAACATACATCTTTCCGTTTAAATAATAGTTTTTTATACTTTATTGGAGAAAATCATTAGCTTCAATTTTAATTATACTTGTCCAGATTTTCAAGTTGTTAACTTTTAACTAAAAAAATGCTAATATATATTTTAATATTTTGTTTGTAAAGTTCCAAAATGAATAAGTTTTATATTCAAATTGTTTTATTTCTTTTAACCACCTCCCTATATATGAATAATAAAACCCTTGCCATTGAACCTGCTCCAGGAGAAGATGCAGCACCCGAATTAACATATCATTATCTTACGTAATACAATACAACAATATATATAATATATATTACATATTTTATTATGAAAATATTAAATATACACTTGTGCAACGATGTTATAAATACAATAACTTTATTTTTGTACGCATACAAAATATGTCCATTTTGATCAATGATAGTCCAGAAGAAATATATGAAAAAAACAAGCACTTATTATGTACCAATTCAGAAGAAATTATACAAGCAGGTGAAGTTATGAACGAAGCTGTGGAACTTTTAAAATATCATGCTACAAGTATGGATGGTTATGAATTGTTTAATAAAAATCATAATAGTAGTATGCCTTTTTATAACAAAAAACATCAAGACTATATAAATGTTGAAAAAATTCATTTTAAAGTTGATGACCCCGATGATGTATAAATTAACAAACAATATTAAAGTTATATACCAAATTAAAATTAAATAATTATTATAATTTATATACATATATTTCTCTTTGTTTCCATTAGTATAATGAAGTAATAAACATGTTATGGGATCCAAATTATGCCATTTTTTTCAATACTGACTTTGTTAAAAGTATACAAAACATAAATAATTAGTCAAATAAACATATTATTGCTACTATATATTCGACACTTCATGTTTTATTATTGCCATTGTTATATGATACTATTTATTGTTTCCCATGTCTTCAAATTTATAATATTTTAATTTACATAATGCAAAATTATTATATTTTTTTAAAGTTGCCCGTGTATACACTCCAAATTTAGTAATGATACAACAACGTTACAAAAAAAAATTTGGACGCCGTCAGAGATATTTTTATGCTTTATTTACAAAGGCTGAAGTAAGGGAAGGTTTCCTTTTCTATTTCGTTATAAATCGTAATTCTCACATTATTCAAATACACTTTTATTAATTTTGTAGATATCAGAAAACAAAACTATAGTAGTCATGAGTTCAGCAAATATAAATGATCACAACCCTTCCAATAGAGAATATAAAAACGAAATTGTAAAAAGTGCAAATTTATTCAAAACTGACATTGATTCTGAAGAAGACATTAGAAAAGGAAAATTAAAAAAAATGTTTGCTAACTTAATTGGATACCTCATCGAAAAAAAAGACAGATATATTCATATCATCTATGTCGACTCTGTAAGTGATATACAAATTTTAATAATATAATAATTTATTTCAACAATTGTTAAAAAAAATATTGTTTTAAATAAATGTGCATATTTATAATGTATACTATAATTTGCAAAAAATTAAACATTTTATATATTAATCCATTTATTTTTTTTTTCTTAGATTGAAAGACATAGTTACGGTTTCCTAAAAGCATTATTGGAAAAGCTTTATATATAAACATATATTTCATATATATTTTTCAGAACCGTAATATTAGAAGATTTATGTTAATAAAACGATGTATTTTCATGAATGATATTTATTTATTGTTTCTATTGCTTTCATTTTTCTTATAAAACTCAAAATTTAAATTCAAAATTAGTTATTTTCAAATGAATTAATACTAATATAAAATGTCAAGAAACCTATGATTTTTTCGTTACTAAATAATTTTATAAACTAATATATTTTTAAAGTTATAGAAAAGGAAGTTATAATTGAAATCAAATGAATCAGTCATGTAACACTGTTATATATAGATTAATAAAATATATATATTTATATTATAATATTACAAAAAATACATTTTTTAATTGTCTATATAAGCCAAATTACTTATATTAATATGCAGTTTAATTATTATTTTTAATACTTATATTGAATTTTAAAGTCAGATTCAAAGAATCTGAACCCAAAACAAAAACTATAATTATATTTATTATTCTAAAGAATCGCCTTTTCTTTTATAAAGATAAAAAATAAACAACAAAAATAAAATTATAAATGGTACAGGATCGGCCTTCATAAGTTTATATATATTTAATAATGGATATTTTCCCCAATAAGTGGAATTTATAAAATCCTTAGTCTGTTTTTTTTTAGATGAATTTATAATTATTTCCACTTTTTTCTTTCGATCATTTGAGTTTATAAACTGTTTATCCTGTTTTTTTTGAGTAGATGAATTTATAAATTGTTTATCCTGTTTTTTGGGAGTAGATGAATTTATAAATTGTTTATCCTGTTTTTTTGGAGTAGATGAATTGGTAAGCTTTTTATCCTGTTTGTTTTGACTAGATAAATTTATAATTATTTTCATTTGTTTTTTTCGATCATTTGGGTTTATAACTTCTTCTGGTGTTTCATTTGTATCAAACATATTTATAGCCTTTTTCATCTTTTTTTTTTTATTTGATTTCTTTCTCCATCCAAATGGCAAATACTAACATAAAATTATGAAAAACATATAATATTTTATAGTGAGGAAATATTTTAAAAATTGTATACTTCGCAATTTTCTTTTTATTTACCTTGTACATAATAGCTAAAGCAATGGGTATTAAAAGAATTAGAATTGAAATTCCCATTTTCTTGTATACGTTGAGGGGATTATCACCTATTTCTGTTGTTCCATCTCTTGCTACTTCGGATACTGGAGCTTCTGGTTTCGTCACTGGACTTGACACTGTTATCTGAGATGATGGTGGTTTATTCCCTGGGTCTTTTTCCTCAGATATACAATTATTTGGTGCATATTTTTCTATTGTTTTTTTAAGTTCTTTCACATAATTAATCGTGTTATAAGAAAAATTTTTTAACGTTGGAAACACATTTTCATATAAGTCTTTGACACTATTAGTAAACATTTTACTAAAAAATAAACTATAAAATTTAAATGCATTTTTTAAATCTATATTTCTCGAGGTATCTTTCCCATTATCTACATCAGTTTTTTTATTCGGTAAGTCTTTTAATTCCACACCTATAACTTTCGATGAACTTGTTGCTTTTTCAACTAATTGCTTACAAGTTTTTATTTTTTCTATCTCTATAATTTCTGGAAAACAACTTTTGACATTATTATCTTTTTTAAATTTCTCATAAGCATTTTTTAAAGTCACTAATACATCACAATAATATTCATCTTCAAAAACTTTAGGTTTTTTTAAAAGAAGTTGTATGTATTGTATTATCCAATTGTTAACAAAATTTGAAAAATCAGAGTAATTTGAAGAATCGTTGTTATATTTAGTAATTGCATTACATAGGTTATTAAGTAACCCATAAAGTTTACGCATTCTATCAATATTAAGTCTCATTATTTTTTTGTTTATATTGATTTTATCACGATATAAATTATACTTTTGACTATTTTTTATAAATGTGAAATAAAAATCATCCACGCTTCCGTAGCTCCCTTTTGTAATTAGTTTCATTTTATTACTTAACCATAGCATAACATACGTGATATATTCGTTATTTTTATTTTCAGATTCTAGTTTTTTATTCGCAACGAATAATTTATGAAGTAATAATATAGTAACAGCGCTAACTACTTCACCGATAGTGAAACATTCTCCTTGCCATGTTCTCTTGTTAAATCTACAATAAGTTTTTATATCACTAGTTACTTTATTTTTATCGAAAGAATAATTATCAGGCAAACGTTTATCAACATCTTTAAATGCTTCACACTAAAAAAATATTATAAAAATCAATAAAATATGTATTAATGAAATATTATGAAATTTAAGTTAATTTATAAACAATGCAAAAATAATAAAATAAAATTAATTTTATTAAAAAATGTGTATACCACTTTGAGAGTCATTATGCTGGATTTTATTTTTAATCTGTAAACAATTTGTCATAATACTATTTTGTACATAAGGAATGTATTGTAATAAAATATTTTATCCGATTAATGGTCTTCTATATAATTAATATATATTTAAAGAAATTCTATTAGTTTTAATACTAAATTAGCGTGCAATTATAACATAATAATAGTATTAAAAAGGTATTTAATTTTTATTTATGACAATCACTAAATTTCCTTAAGAGGTTATTTGTTTAACATTTTTATATCTATATATAATACATTTTACACGTAATATAATTTTTTTAAATAATATCTTGAATAACTATAATGCACAAATTCATGGAATGTCATAAAAAAAATAGATTAAATTTGTTTCATATAATAATATATTTATATTATAGGTTTACACATGAAAATAAATATATATTATCTACCTTTTTAATAAATAAGTTTCAAAACTTATGTTAATATAAATATATTATTACTATAACTGTTAAAAGTTATTTTAATTTATTTTATTATTTGAATGTCAAATATTTATATATGTTATTATTCTATATTGGATATTACATTTTTTAATATCATATCTAATAATATAAAACAAATTACTTATTTATAGAATAGGATAGCACTAGTATTTTTCTAAATAAATTATATGTAGTTTGTATTTATAATATAATTAATATATATATATTATAAAGCCATTTTATAATATGTAATAACTTTATTTATACACAAATATGCTTTATTAATTTTAGATGTATCTTTTTAAAACTTGGATAATATAAAACTAATTTTAATTTATAAAAGAATCTATATGAAATTCATTTCATGTAGTTTACTTAAATTTTATAGGTTTATAATTTTAACATTTGCTTTTTATTTAGTGACGATAATAAACTTTTAGAAACAATATAACCGATTCTCCCATTATAGTGCACATTTCTATTTATAATATAAACATATTATATACTACATATTTTATAATAAAAAATTTAATTCAATATAGAAAACCCATATTTTTAAGAAAACTATAGAATCATTAATAAAGTTAATATTATTTTTTGGTGTTGTTAATTCTAATATTATCGTATTAAAAAAATACTTAGTTAAAGGTTATAATATTCATTTGATGTTTTGTGCATACAATTTTAATCTTATCTCCCGTTTAATAATATATATGACTACTGTATATCCATGGGATAGAATTAAATAAACATAATATATTAATCTAATATTATTATTGTAGTTACTAATGATATATCACTGTTTACTACAATGAAATAATTAATGCACTCAAGAGTAACACTTTAAAACAATTAATAATTTTCCTTGTTTCAGTGTTTTAAAGTATAACATTTTAAAAAATATATATTATCTCATAAAAAAATTGTATTTAAAATATATATTTATAAGTTTGTGCATATATAATAATCTAATATAAATATTATTAGTTCAAAGAAAATTAATTATTATATATTTTTTCTACATAATTTATATTAATATTTAATTATATGAAGTTTTTACAATAAAACAATATTTCAATATTAGTTATTGTAAATTATTTTACTATTTTATATGTATATATAGTAATAACTTTAGTTCTATTTATCATATTATTTATAATTATAAGAAAAATTATTAGAACAATTATTAGTACAATTATTAGAACAATTATTAGTACAATTATTAGTACAATTATTAGCACAATTATTAATACAATTATTAGCACAATTATTAATACAATTATTAGTACAATTATTAGAACAATTATTAGTACAATTATTAGAACAATTATTAGTACAATTATTAGAACAAAATGTGATATGAAATTTTATTAATATACTTATCTTTTAACTATTTTAAAATATAATTTATTTATACCTCAAAATATAAAATTTAAAAATTAATAATGATTAATCTAATATTATACCTTTATAGTAAATAAATTAATGTATATATAACTATTTCTATCAATATTAATTAAAACTTTAACATAAAATGATACTATATATAATCGAAAAATAAAAGGATTGTATACATATATCTATAGTGTATTTTTTATGTATTACTAAAAATGTTAGAATCATAATGATATTTTATAGATAACGTTGTATTGTCGATTATTGATTGATATTCCATGCATCTATATTTTATGGTTATCTATTATACATTTCAATTGGATAACATTATTTAAATTAAATAAATATGATACAAATAATAAGTTTTACTAAATAAAATGTTTCATCAAATAAAGAAACATATTGTATTATTCATGATTAAATATAACTATAGGCTAGCATGTTTTATATAATAGATAATAAGGGTTCTTATATATTGTCAGCCCCAAATTACCAATAAATATGTAATTGAAGTTATAATATTTCCAAATTTAATATATATGAACGAATTAAACATAAGTATTATAACTTATAAAATATGTTATACTACCCCTTTCATATTAATGGTAGTATCCCTTTGGGGGTTGCATATTTAGACTTCAGCTCGAGATTAAACATACGGATAAGTACATATATTTAATTAGCGTTCAAATTATAAAAAATTAAATAAAAATATAACCCGCTTTCTGAGAAAAGGAGTAAACCTTTAAGTTTATTGTCCGACTGTGCAATTGGTTTTTGTGCATTAATAATAAAATAAAAAACATATTTCGAACAATACCTTCACTGAGTTACATAAATTGCGTTTTGGCATTTTATAATTTCCTTATAGTAATAAAATGATACAAAATATCCTAAGTATGGGCAATGAAAAAATAAATTCCAAATGTGAGAAGGAAATTAAAAGTATATATAAAAAACAAATAATTCGTATGATTATAATACTTTTATTATTATCATTAGGTAAATGCCTATAATATATACATATAAAATAATCCTTATTAAAAATAGCATATGGATAAGCATTTGCGCTGTGTGTTCACGTTAATGTGTTTTTAATTAAAAATGTTATATGCAATGTAACTTATTACATTTCAAAGTTAAATTTATTTTAATATCTTTAAGTTCCAATGAGAATAACAGGATCATGCATATATATAGGCAATGATACATATAAATGCTTACACATATATGAAAGGTATTTGTTAATTGGTAAAAATATACAGTAGTGTATTAAACGAAAAGTGGAATACCAAATAAATATAATTATAATGACCTATGTAATATGTGACAAAGTGTAATACAAAGAAAATTTGTTTTAGCCTTTTTGGTGAATTTACAAAATTTTTGTAAAAGTACACATACTTAATGAAAAAAATTAATGAAAAAATATCTACCCCCATAAAAAAAAAGCTTAAGTCCACGTTCAAAATTAAAAAATATAAATATGTCAGTTTTCTTACCAAAACCTTTTATATATTGCGAATATTTAATCACATTTAAATGAACCTTTTCATAATATCGTTAACATTTCTCAGTTAAGCAAAAAAGGATAACCTATTTATTTTACATGTTTTGCGATCTTTATGTAATAAAAGTACTTTATGGAAAAAATGTACATCCATATAAATTCTCTACATATAGAGAACTTTTATGTATCCAAGAACAAAATAATGTTTTAAAGGTTTTGTTTTTTTGTAAAATACTATTCAGTATTAAATATGTTAGGCTTATCTATGTAATATTTATTTCATATATTTTTTTTGTAATTATCAAAGTTTAAAACATTAATAATATGAAGTTATTATAATAGTAACCTTTGCGTGTTTTAAAAGAATATAACAATATTAATGGTATATAATGTATCCTTAATATATTAAATTATTGAAATTTTATTATTTCTTTATAATAAGAAATGATGTCACAATACTAATCCGCATATAATTTTATGCAAAAATATTTTTACTTTGTAACTTGAGATAATGTGTAAACATATGCATGAATATTTTACATATGTTGTAACATATTATTGTTTATTTAATATACTACATAATTTTAGGGCCCTTTTAAGAAATAAATAAAAAATATATAATGCCTTCAAATAAGTTAAATATTCTTCTTTATAAAATACAAATTTAAGCACTTTTATTTGTTTTTTATATGTACATTCTGTTATGTCTTAATATGCATATGTACATATATTATTTTGATCCTCATGTAGCTGTATGTGGCAATATTTTATATATTATTCAAAAATACTTTTTATTTATTTCATTACATATTTATAGTAAATAAAAATATGAATTTATAAAGATTTTAAAAAGATAATTAAAATCATAATAAAGGATTAATTTTATAATTGATTCTTATACATATTTTTTGTGTAATGTTTATGTAATAAAATAATAAGTAAAAAATAACAAAATTATGTTAATATCTCATTATACAAGTATTTTTAATTTATATATGTATTTTTTATTTGATTTCGTTTGATATATATTCATTTATTTACTACTAATTTTGTTATACCAAATTAAATTATTTCTTTTTTATGTTCATTAATTAAAGAAAATATAATCTGAAGTTTCACAAATTAAAAATATTTATATTGTATTTTATATAAAAACAATTAATGAGCATACAGAAAAATCATATATGTTTTTGTTGTTATACAAAATTGAACTTTTAATTTGTATTTTCCTTTTTGTATTCTACTTCTCAATGTGACTCAGTGAATATAATCGTTTTTTATGCATTAGGAGGTTTTCATTCCCATATATATCGAATAATATCTCCTTATTTTTTTATAAATAAATAACAATTATTTGTATCACTTCCTAATTTATGAATATATAATGGAAGGTAAAAATAGTCGATGTGTTTATGTATAATATATTTTTTAATATATGCATATATTATAAATATGTATATATTTGTGTATCACATTTGTCAACACATACCCATTCATAAAAAAATACATATACCAATTATATGATATGTAAAAGCGAATTACACATTTTAAACAATCACAAACATAAAAACGGGAGTCATCCCCAAAATAATATTAAAAATTGGTATGTAAAAATATAGTCATGTTATGCATTATTTCATATATATGTAACTAGTATGGGAAATCTATGTTTGCACATATATTTTGAGTTTCAAGCAAATTAATACTCAATCAAATATGCAATAAGTTCATTTTGGAAGATATAAATACTTCACGATGAAAATAATTAGAAATAACAAAGAAACGAAAAAGAAAACAATCCAGTTTTTCTCATTCTTTGGTAAAAGGAAAAATGTAAGTACACACATTTAAAGTCAAGCGCAATATGCCATCATGTTTTAAAAATAAATTAAAAATACTTGTTACTTGACGAAGAAACACTTTTATAATGAGAATTTGATAAAATAGAATATCATAAAAGCTTATTTAATGATTATAAAATAATAATATTATTGTCATTACAATTAACATTATGATTAACCATCTTATTTTTGAAGGTTTATTATCGAAAGAAATTCACCGTTTCAAGATACTTTTAAAACACCCAATTGTATTGTAATAAATTCCATAGGGAAAGTAATACTAAGTAAAACATTATATAAAAAATAAGAAACTACACCTCGTAATTAAAAATAGCCGTAAAAGGAAGAGATTCCATATATTTTACAATAAATCAGTTTTTCTATTTAAGTAAAATTATATAGGAAGAAAAATATTATTCCAATTTTATATTTCGGTAAACATAATGTAATAAGTTATAAGTTTACACAAGTTAATAAAATTTATAATCCATATTCTTTCCCATTATTAATTTGTGTGAAATATAAATATAAAATGTATAACAATTCACAAAATGTTCAACACATTATTATATTTATAAAAAAAAAGAAACTTTAAGGAAGCAATTACCATAAATAATTTACTCTCTACATTAAATAAATACATTTGGAACATACGAAAAATAAATGAAAATTCAAGTATGAATGAGAATATGTCGTTAATTAAAGGGAATACCGACGATAATTCCCTTGAAAAAGGAAGCATACATGAAAAAAAATGTAAATGTGCTTAGCCTTTATTAAATAAAATTGCAAATTTAGTAAAACCACAAATATAAATAAAAATTTATGTATAATCCAAGTGTTCATATAAGTATCAATGTTAATATACATAAAAATCCTTATATAAATCCGAATGCCCATATAAGTATCAATGTTAATATAGGTAAAAATTTATATACAAATCCGAATATCCATATAAATAACAATGTTAATATACATAAAAATCCTTATATAAATCCGAATGCCCATATAAGTATCAATGTTAATATAGGTAAAAATTTATATACAAATCCGAATATCCATATAAATAACAATGTTAATATACATAAAAATCCTTATATAAATATAGATAATGATATATACATAAGTGATAATATAAGTAAAAATACTTACATAAATTCAGAGAATTATTTAATATATAATAAATATATATCTTCAAAAATAATAAAAAAATATAAAATATTATGAAAAATTCAATAAAATTTCATGTATAAGTGTTTATTTAAGAAGTCGGCATGTAAAAGGGATACTTTATTTGTTGAGAATACATATATAATCACCAATTTCTATGCATACATGGCTGAGGTTGCGTAATTTGCGTCCATGTATTTAATTAATATTGCATGTAGAAATATAAAGCACGCTGAAAAATTCAAGAACTCGGTATATAATTGTGTATGCACGAAATTTTGTGCACATATCAATATTTGGATATATATTTTTTTTGTAAAGTACGAAATACCACACTATAAGAAGAAATTTTCATGAAAATTTTTTCATAAGATTAAAGTTAATCACGAAAATAATACTATAAATAAATGTAAATAATTAAATGATAATTATACATATGTTATAAGGGTATGCTATCTAAAAAGAATAAATCATAATATCTCAGAACATATTAGTGTTTATTTGAGAATACACATTGAAACCCATAATGGCCCCATAAAGACATTAAAAAAAATAATGAACTCACCAAAATACCAAAACATAATTAAATAAAAATAAAAAAAATGCGTAATTTTTTTTTTTAAGTTGAAAAAATAGCTAGTCTTAAACACAAAAAATAATTCTCAAATTGTTGTATGCATAAATAATATTAAAAAAACAATATCAAAAATATATTTAAATTATTTTTTTACTTATTTAAATTATTTAAATTATTATTTTAATTATTTAAATTAAAATTTATATAAAATTTAAAAAAATATATTTATATTTAAGTATTTATTTATATCTTAAAGATTATCTTAATTAATACTAATTTATACCAAAACCCCAAAAAATACTTAAAAATATTTACACAAAAAAAATATTAAAAAGCATACTTATAAAAACAAACAAATATTATATATATATATATATATATATATATATATATATATATTTTATTATATATTATTACACTAAAATTTTTTACATTAATTTTTTACATTAATTTTTTTATTTGGTTTAAATTTTTGAATACTCTCAAAAAAACCTTTATTGCATGGATATTGAATTCACCAAAATTTTTTGACTGGAATTCAAGTATTCTCATATCCTTACCCCATTTTATATTATATTATATACATAATACATATATTACACGCACAACCATTTGGTTTTTCACATACATCGACTGCTATTACATTCTACATTATTATACAATTTGTACTATAAATCTGTCGTTATACTAATAATAATTTAATTGTTTTAGTTATATTGTTTGTAAAATATAAATTAATTTTATTCATAAAACATAGCATAATACCCCTATTTTTTTATTTTATATACCCCCATAATTTTTTTTATAGCATATGCATATATGTATGCGTATTTCATAATATATATATAAGTTTAACTATTTGAATGTTTGACAGTGTGTTGCAACGTATGCTTCACAAAACAATTCTCTAGCAACTATTTATTTATTCATAAACATTTATTATAGCCATTTGTTTATAAAACATATTTAATTATTTATTAACCATTTAAAATAATACACAAAAATACCCGAGGGGTCGAGTAGCCTGTTGTTTATTTAAATGGTATCATCTTCGATGATTAACGGTGATATACCACTTGCAAAAAATGCATGTGTTATTAGGCCGAAAGTTAATGTAAATCTACATATATCCTTAAAAAATAGAAAGAATCCAAAGGACGGTGCCGCAAATGTTTCTCATAATTTACAAAGACATGTTGAAAAGCGTATTAACGAAAGATCGCTGTATTATGCTGCTAAGGAAAAATACTATAGAAACAAAGGAAAGAAATATGATAAACTTCGTCAAAGTGTTGAATGTGGGGAATCCCATATATTGAAAGAATATTATCATTCACGTAATCGAGTTAAAAGATGCTCAAGAAAGCATAAGAAGCATAATTATGAAAAATGTTCCGTGTGTAAAAGTCTTGTACAACGATATCTTGTATTAGGGGAAAATGCCAATGAAATTGTTGAAAAAATTAATGAAAAGACAAATGACAGTATGTGCAATTCGATTTGTAACACAGATCGAAATTCCAAAATGAACGAATTGATCAAAGAGGAAGTCGAAGAAAACTATAGTACAACTAAACGGATTACACCGGCGGCACCAGTTCGAAAATTTGATATTGCTGAGAATATTCAAAATGATGATATCATTAGATTGCCAAAAAATGAGTCCTTAGATTTGGATATTAACAATGAAAAAGATTTGAATTCTTATAATTTGTCAAACATGAAACATATTGTACTTTCACATGATAAGAAATTAGGGGACACTTATATTATATCGAACAAAGATATACCTGATTTAGAAAATAGAGTAGAACAAAAAGACAATAGTTATCAATTGGTTAAGTGCGAGAATCAATCTAATGACATATCAACAAAGGAATACATGTACACAATTTTTGCTGACCTTAATGTTTCTGAAATGATAGATTTGATGAATGGAAAACCATCGAATATCACACCTGTTAAGGAAGAACAATCACAACTCAATATTGCTTTAGATGAAATAGAAAAAAAAATTAGTATAAAAAAGTTGGCTAATCAATCACTTAATTCAGAAAATTGCATAGTAGATGATAAGAAATCTGTGAAATTAGAAAAAAAAAGAAAGTTGAAGAAAAAAGCTTCAAATTTGGTTAAGCTTTCTGAAGAAGGTGATGTTGATAATGAATCAAATTGCTCAAGTAAAAGTTCTGGTAGTTCATCACGCTGTTTTAAAAGAGGAAAAACTATATTAAAAAAGAAATCGTCGTCGAGTTGTTATAATAGTGATAATAATAAGTTTACTCAGGTTGAAAAAAAAGAACTGAAGGAAAAGAAATCATATAAAAATAAGTATGCCTCAAATGAATTAATTGGTTCAAAAAATCACCAGTTTACCAAAAAGACATTTGTTTCTAGAAATCTTCAAATTGCTAAAGAAATTTATAATAAAGATGAAACTTTAAAAAACAATAAGGCTATGAAAAATAATATTAATAGTAATTCTGAAACAATAACATCATATGAGAAGGTTGAGAATGGAAAAGATGTATGTGACTCATTTAAGTTATCTAATCAATCAACAGCATTAGGAAGTAGTACGGTATTAGGAAAATATATCCCTTTGGAAATATATCAAAAAGAAAAATATTGTTGCAAACAGTTAGAGAGAGAAGTTGCTAGAGAGGATGAAATTGTTATTGAGGATGAAATTATTAGTGAGAATGTAATTGTTATTGAGGATGATATTATTAGTGAGAATGTAATTGTTATTGAGGATGATATTATTAGTGAGAATGAAGTTACTAACGAAGATGAAATTACTAGTGAAAATGAAAATGTTAGTGAAAATGAAAATGTTAGTGAAAATGAAATTGTTAGTGAAAATGAAATTGTTAGTGAGAATGAAATTGTTAGTGAGAATGAAGTTGCTAGTGAGAATGAAATTGTTAGTGAGAATGAAATTGTTAGTGAGAATGAAGTTGCTAGTGAAAATGAAATTGTTAGTGAGAATGAAAATGTTAGCGAAAATGATTGCAGTAATAAATCTGACTTAGGACACCATTATAGCGATGAGAAATTATTTTATGAAAGCTATAAATTAAAAGATAGTGATGCAAAGAAAATCGATGATGAACAACCAGAGGGAGAAACACCTATAAAAATGAGTAAGAGCGACAAGATTAAAGAAACCAATCATTCTAATACAAAGAAAACTCATGTCAATAATTTAACACAAGAAGAACACCGTAGATTACTTGAATATTATGACGGAAAATTGCCATCAACATTTTATAACGAGGAAAACTTTGAAAACCCATTTAAAGCAAACGACGAAGGTTCAGAAGAACCAGATTATTCAAATTTATTTTTGGGCTCTTTTGACATTAATAAGAAAGATGAAACTGAAGAAAATTCAGCTATAGAGTCAAACAATAACAAATTTACTAGTTCCTTTTTTCCATCAAGTTTTTTTAATTCAGATGAACCTATTATTGCTAATGAAATATTTGGATTACCCAATACTGAGAATAATGATGTAGATACACCTGTAAAATTTAAGAATTCATTTGAAACTACAAAAGATAATTTAAATACAAAGAAAGATAATAATAATGCAGTAGAAAAAAAAGATAGACAAATTATTAAAGAAGAAAAAAATTATTCACGTAAAAGAAGTAAAAATATTATATTTGATGAATCATCACCACAAAGTAATAAGAAATTTAAATACTCCAATAATTATATGGACATTAATAATGTAGTAGAAAAAAATGATGATCAAGATACTCAATATGAAGAAGAAAAAAAACAAAATTTACTTAAAAACACACGTGCTAAATCATATAGTTCAATAATTAAAAAAAACTGCAAGCTTATGTCTTATGGACAAAATAAGGATTACGATAGTATGCCAAAAACAAGTATTAAAAAAAAGGTTAGATTTCAAAAAGAAGTGACAATAATACCTAACTTACCCCTCAAAAAAAATAATATCGATTTTCCTAATTTAATTAATGAAAACAATAATATGCTTATTTCTTATGAACAAAATAGAAATATTAATAATGTAATAGAAAGACAGGGTAATCAAAATGTTTCAATTAAAAAAGAAATAAAAATTAATCCATCGAAATTGGATAATGTGAATAATAATATTATGAATTTAAATATTGTAACTAAGAATAATGCCAAAAATAAATATATGAATTCGGTTAATGATACGTGCCAAAATAGAGAAATATGTACTCCTATCCATATGACCCATAAAAATAATAACGAAATATTCAAAAGTAGAGAAACAGAAAGCCTTAGTAAATCGTTACAAAAAAGAGACATGTATATAAAGCAAGGGTTGTATAAAGATATCGGAATGGATCTTATTAATGTAATACATAAACTTAGAGAAGAAAAAGCCATTAGTGAACAACATGAAGAGAAAAAAATTGAACCCACTAATGAATTATCCAAAAATACAGGGATTGATTCGAATGATGAAGCTTCAATAACAACAGAATTTAAAACTGTTGATGAAATACTTGCAGAGAACGAACGTCGAATTCTTAATTATTATGCAATGTTAGACAAAGCTGAAGCCATTAAGAAAGAACAAGAAATTAAAAATAATACTAATGAAATTTTAATAAAGAAAGAACAAGAAATTAAAAATAGTACTGATGAAATTTTAATAAAGAAAGAAAAAGAAATTAAAAATAGTGCTGATGAAATTTTAATAAAGAAAGAAAAAGAAATTAAAAATAGTACTGATAAAATTTTAATAAAGAAAGAAAAAGAAATTAAAAATAGTATTGATAAAATTTTAATAAAGAAAGAAAAAGAAATTAAAAATAGTATTGATAAAAATTTAATAAAGAAAGAAAAAGAAATTAAAAATAGTATTGATAAAAATTTAATAAAGAAAGAAAAAGAAGAACCTATTGTAGTTAACAATAATAATTTAAGCCCTTTAAATTCAAGAAAACGAGCACTTAGTGAGAAACCTACGCCACCAAAAAAATATACAAAAAAAATACTGAAAAGAAATGTAAATAAGAGTGCCTCATGTTCACCATCTCAAAGCCGCCATTCTTTATCTGATAATAAAAATATATATGCCAAAAATGACATGAAAGACATAAAAACGCTAGAAAAATCCAACAATGTAAACGACCATAACGAAAATAGTCATTATAGCGAAGGTGGTGCTACAGATTCGTCTGCCGCAGCACAGTCGTCAGTAGATAAAATGTATGAAAGATACCTTAAATATGCTGGTACCAAACGAGATTGGGAAAATAGATTTGTAGAGGGTAAATCAAATCCATTTAGTAATGGCCAACCGTACCATAACGATATATTAGAAAAGCATACTTCCTGTTTAATATCGGAACGAACACAAAGACATTTAGAAAAACGATCGTATGAATTTCAAAAACAAAAAGAAAGAGAAAGAATGAATCGAAATTCGACAAGAAGACCCGTAGTAGAAGCTCCTAAAGTTAAAGAGTATAATTGTAAAGTACTTACAGAATATTGGGATTGGGATAATGAACAAACTAAAGAATTTTGGAGTTGGGATAAGAAAGATAATTTAAATTTTTGGAACATGGATTATGACAATGCTAAAAAATTTTGGATGTGGGAAAAAGAAAAACAAGAAACATGTGAAAATATATCAAATAACACAATGAATTTAGAAAATGAAGATATATTAAATATTATAAAAGAAATTATAGAATCTCGAAATATCAACATCCCAACTACAAATACCCAAAATCTCGAAAAAAATATAGACATATCAACAAGTACCCCAATTCTAGAAAAAAATTATATGCCACAAAAAAATATTCCCAAAACACCAAAAAATACTCCAACACCACCAAAAAATATTCAAACAACACCAAAAAATATTCCAAAAACACCAAAAAATACTCCAACATCAAAAAAAAATACTCCAACACCAACAAAAAATACTTCAACACCAACAAAAAAATATTCAAACAACATCAGAAAATAATACTCCAACACAAAAAAAATATTCAAACAGCAGAAAATACTTCAACACCAAAAAAAAATACTTCAAACAACAGAAAATACTTCAACACCAACAACAGCAGAAAACACTCCAACTCCAACAGCAACAGCAGAAAACACTCCAACAACAGCAACAGCAGAAAATACTCCAACAACAATAGCAACAGCAGAAAATACTCCAACAACAACAGCGACAGCAGAAAATACTCCAACAACAACAACAGCAGAAAATACTCCAACTCCAACAACAGCAGAAAATACTCCAACAACAACAGCGACAGCAGAAAATACTCCAACTCCAACAACAGCAGAAAATACTCCAACTCCAACAACAACAGCAGAAAATACTCCAACTCCAACAACAGCAGAAAATACTCCAACTCCAACAGCAACAGCAGAAAATACTCCAACTCCAACAGCAACAGCAGAAAACACTCCAACAACAGCAACAGCAGAAAATACTCCAACAACAGCAACAGCAGAAAATACTCCAACAACAATAGCAACAGCAGAAAATACTCCAACACCAACAACAACCTCAACACAAACAACCTCGACACCAACAAAAATACATTGCGCAAAAGTCATTGGAAATAAAATACTACCATAAGGGTTCGAAAATGAAAAAAAATATTAATATCTATCACTATGAGCTATATATATGATACAAAAAATTATGGAGAATAGAGAATTACTTAATTGTGTAATTTTCAATAAAAAATAAGGAATCAGGAAAAAATGCATTAGATAATATATTAAATAATCTAATGTAATAACGATGACATTTGAATTATCTTTAGAAAGGGATGCCTTGAGAAAGGTATGGTATTTTAAAAAATTCACTGATATTAAGCAATATTTGATTTATAAGAAAAGTATTGTTGCTAAGGAGTGGAGAAAGGGAAAGGTATTGATTACAATGATTACTCATTTCACTGAGAACGTATGTAACGCATCCGAAAACAGCAAAGGGATCCATATAAAGAAGAACGACGCCAAGTTGAAGTTGTTTTAAGATCTATTGATGAGCAATATTGTCATGTTTCTAAAAATTATTATATTCTGAAGAAGGGAGCCTGTGAAATAATATGATTTTAACGATATTTGTAATTATAAAAAATTTATACTGCATTTAAACTAACATCTAATCTATTAGTGTCGTATATTTCATTTACACCTGTTTATTACATTTACATTCGTTGATGACTTTCCACTAATTAAAGCTAGCTAAAACTTCTAATCTATGTTCATCTATTGATAATGCATTTCAAAATCTACATAATAAAATAAATGTGTATTACATTTGAATCTGTGTATTATATTTAAATGTGTATTGCATTTGAATCTGTGTATTGCATTTGAATCTATGTATTACATTTGAATCTATGTATTACATTTGAATTTATGTATTATATTTGAATATGTATTACATTCAATTTGTGTATTGCATTTGAATATGTGTATTATATTTGAATATGTATTATATTTAAATGTGTATTGCATTTGAATCTGTGTATTACATTTGAATCTGTGTATTACATTCAATTTGTGTATTACATTCAATTTGTGTATTACATTCAATTTGTGTATTACATTCAATTTGTGTATTACATTCAATTTGTGTATTACATTCAATTTGTGTATTACATTCAATTTGTGTATTACATTCAATTTGTGTATTACATTCAATTTGTGTATTACATTCAATTTGTGTATTACATTTGAATATGTTGATAATGTGTCTATGTCTAAGCTAGCTAATATTTTGAATGCTTCTATAAATCTATATAATTACAAAGATCCTAAAACATATTATGAACAGCGTATTCCATCGGATGATATAATAATTTTTAAAAACATAGAACTATTGCTGATCAATAGATTACGAACAACCTATCACTTGGGTCCTATTCTTGTATGGGGAAACTTTCTTTTTTGGATAACAAGTACAATGTTGAGATGAGTACAATGGGTACTCGTTTAATCGATACCAACTCAAGTTGCACAAAAAAGCAATATATACCTACTTAAGAATATAAGATTGTGAAAATATCAGTGTCAAACAAACAAAATACCATACTAAATAATCTAATACATTCCATTTTTATCGATAACTCAAATAGCTCAAAAAATATTAAAATTTCTTATAAGAGTCCAAATTCTCATAAACAGCCAAAAAAAAGAACTAATGAAAAAAAAGAACTAATGAAAAAAAAGAACTAATGAAAAAAAAGAACTAAAGAAAAAAAAGATGTGATAAAAAAGAAATAACAGATAAGGCAGAAAAAATAGTTGAGGAAATAACAGGTAAGTCAGAAAAAATAGTTGAGGAAATAACAGATAAGGCAGAAAAAATAGTTGAGGAAATAACAGGTAAGTCAGAAAAAGTAATTGAGGATAGAGCATATAAGGCAGAAGAAATAGTTGAGTATATAACAGGTAAGGCAGAAGAAATAGTTGAGTATATAACAGGTAAGTCAGAAAAAAACGTTGAAGAAATAACAGATAAGTCAGAAAAAATAGTTGAAGAAATAACAGGTAAGTCAGAAGAAATAGTTGAGTATATAACAGGTAAGGCAGAAGAAATAGTTGAGTATATAACAGGTAAGGCAGAAGAAATAGTTGAGTATATAACAGGTAAGTCAGAAAAAATAGTTGAGTATATAACAGGTAAGTCAGAAAAAATAGTTGAGTATATAACAGGTAAGGCAGAAGAAATAGTTGAGTATATAACAGGTAAGGCAGAAAAAGTAATTGAGGAAATAGCAGGTAAGTCAGAAGAAATAGTTGAGTATATAACAGATAAGATAAAAAAGGAATATGGATACTATGTTAGGCAAAAAATAATACAGGTACGAAGTTGGACAAATGAAATATAAATACATATAAAAATATATATACAAGGCATTTGGCAAAATATATGAAATAAAGGCACATAAACAAGATGCGTATAAATATTCAAACGCACTTTCTATATGATGATGAGAGCCATGTCAAGTAGGGAAAAAATATATTACATATAATGAAAAAAAAAAAAAAAAAAAAAAAAAAATATACATGTTAAAATAATAAAAAAAATCCTAATTGCAGATGTCTCGAATCAATATAGTTGGCCATATAAATAACTCTACTTTAGAAACAATACCATAGTAATGTGGAATAATAACTGACAAAAAATATTAAGGCACTTAACGGTTATAATAACTTCCCAATTGAAGAATATCCATTGGCACTGATACATATATCAATAGAATAATATTATCTCTTCAATCTAGTATCATTAAATTTAGACAATGCTTCCTAAAAGAAAAAATGGCATAATACAAAATAGCACATACAATATTTAATTATCACAATGTTTTTTGGCAATTTCAAACAAATTGACACTAATATGTATATATACATACATTTTTTAGCATTTTATGCAACTTAATTTTATTTTATTTATATAACTTTTATAACACTTTTTACATTTTATTTTATTTATATAACTTTTATAACACTTTTTACATTTTATTTTATTTATATAACTTTTACAACACTTTTTACATTTTATTTTATTTATATAACTTTTACAACACTTTTTACATTTTATTTTATTTATATAACTTTTACAACACTTTTTACATTTTATTTTATTTATATAACTTTTACAACACTTTTTACATTTTATTTTATTTATATAACTTTTACAACACTTTTTACATTTTATTTTATTTATATAACTTTTACAACACTTTTTACATTTTATTTTATTTATATAACTTTTACAACACTTTTTACATTTTATTTTATTTATATAACTTTTACAACACTTTTTACATTAAATTTTATTTATATAACTTTTACAACATTTTTTACATTAAATTTTATTTATATATTTTTAACTACCATTATAAAAAAACTTTAATTTTTTCTCTTAAAACTTTATATTATATATATCATTTAAACTATAACATAGCATTAACATATATAGTATGTTAAAAAAAGAATGAACATATATTATTCATTTTTTCCAAAGTCCACCTTTTGATTTAAGGGTGATCTCAAAAATTGCATACAGATATGTCCACAAATGTAAAACTCGATAAAGATATTTATCTATATTTTTCAGTAATTAAATATGCATAAGAACGATATAAAAGTATAAATTAGCATAACTACAACAAAATAAAATGTTCACTTTTGTGTGTGATGAACCTTGGTGTATTTAAATTTTTTTTGTAAATTACGAAATAGGAAATGAAAGGTAACCATGTTATTCATAAAAAGGAATCGATAAGTTGTGATATATCACACATAAGTTATATTAAAAAGAAATAACCATGTTAATCAAATAAACTAAATAAATGTATATTGTGGTATATATAAGAATCATCCTTTTTAAATAAATAGACATTTATAATATAACATATTCTGAGTTACATAATTAGCAAAATATTAACATGAAAATATCAAATAATGACATTATATATTAACAATATTTAATATTTATGTTATCTTGACATATCAAATGTGTATATACAATCTTTGAAAAGCATTTTTTTATTACATTCCGTTCATATTAATATTTATCTCCATTATGTGTTCCAGATTTAGACTTCATTTAGAGATTAATAAATTAGCGGGATAACATTTTTTTTATATTTTGGTATTTGTTACATTTAGTAATTTTATGTAGACCACGAAATATATCAACCCTAAAACAGAATCACAACACTTAACTTATATATATGCAGACGTTGCATATTGTTTATAACTTTATTAATAAATATATTTAAATTGAAATTATTTTAAAAATATTACAAAGTGTAATTAAATATAATTAACCATATTTAAAAAAATAATGAATGAATAAATTAAAATTTGCATTAATATATAATTGGATATGCTTCCCAAATTTAACATATTTCCATGATTGATCATTGATACAATATTATATAAATATTAGAATAATAACGCTACTCTATCTATCATATTATTTATAATTATTAGACAAACTATTAGAACAAAATATATCATTAAATTTTATTTACTTATATTTTATTTTTTAATTGTTTTAAAATATAATTTATTTATACCTCAAATCTTTAAAATTTAAAATTAATAATGATTAATCTAATATTATACCTTTATGAGAAATAAATTAAAATATATAGAACTATTTCTATTATTTGAATTTAATACTTTAGGATAAAATGATACTATACATAATCGAAAGTTAAAAGGGTAGTATACATATATCTATAATTTAATTTTTTATTAATATGTATATTTTTATTGTATTATTAAAAATATTAGATGCACAATACATATTTTATAGATATCGTTGTGTTGTCGAACCTCGACCGATATTTCATGCATCTATATTTTATGGCTATCATTATATATTGGTAATATGTTTAATTAACGTTGAAAACACACATATTAATCCGAATATATATTGTAATGTAGATGCATATTCAAAATTAATCATCTTATAGTTAATACCCAGATTCATATATAATGCTATTATTACAGTTCAATTGGTGTAATCTAATTTAAATCAAAACAAATATGATACAAATGATAAGTTTTACTAAATAAATTTTTCATCAAATAAAGAAATATATTGTGTTATGTATAATTCGATATAACCACATATTAACAAATTTTATATAATAGACAATTATGAAATAGCATAATATGAATTCATATATAGTCAATATCTATATTAATATATACAATATAGACATTTTATTTTAATCATATTAAATCGGTATGAACACTCAATTATATATATTATACTTTATGGGAAAATGTTATGTGGTCCTTTTCATATTAATGGCGGTACCCTTTTTTGTTGCATATTTAAACATCATCTCGTGATTAAACATACGGAATAATATATATATTAATTACTGTCAAAATTATACAAAATTAAATGCAATATAATACTTAACCCTAACCAACATAAAAACTATATAAAAATTATGTAAATTATGATCTAAAAAATTTCCAAATAAACAGTTACTTAACATAAATTAATCATTATTACTACTCCTAAAATAATCACTATTCTAATCATATTTATGACCCAGTTTCTTCTTTATTTTTTTAGCTTTTCTCTTAATTTTTGTTTTTGAGATCGTTTCCGAAATCCAAATAACGAATACTAATATAAAATGTTAAGAAGCGTATTATTTTTTTGTTAACGTTTGCATATATATAATTAAAATAATATTTAAATTCGTATTATTTACCTTATAAGCAATCCCCCAAAAAATTGCTATTGCAAATAATATCAATAAAACTGGAATTAATTTATTTACTAGTGATGAACCTGACAATGTGATGTTATAACTCGGGTTTTCCGTTACATGAGTTGGTTTATCAGTTCCACTCGATGATATAGTTATTTCAGTTACTTTAGAATTTACTGTTTCTCCTTTTTTGCCTGTTTTTTCTTTTGGTAATGAAGGAAGATCTTTTGGTGGATTATTAAAAAATGTGTTATTTCCAAAATTAGTATAATATTTGGAAAAAACACTTAATACTTTATTGTATGAATTATTGTCATTATTATTATCATCATTAAGGAGTTCTTTATATTTATCAACAAATTTATTAGCACATTGTAAAATAACACTATTATTATTTTTCTTCGTACTAGCAGTATTCATATTACATAACAATTTAAGTAATTCATAAAAATTAGACATATGACTAATATTAATATTCATATAGTCATTTATTTCATCTATCATTTTCTTATAACTGGTATACTTTTCATCATTAGGTTTATTCTTAATGTACTTCTCGTTATTTTGTATATGATTAGAATAAAAATCTTTTAATGTGGTGATGTTATCCGGTAAATTTAGACTTAATTTATAACTTAACCATATCATAATACATACAACCACATCTATATATCTATTTTCATAATTTGAAGTACCAGAATTACCAAAAAATGCATTAAATAACCATAAACAACCAGCGTTAATCTTATCGATATTAGTTTCACAATTATTATTAGGGCAGTATTTATTAAATGTTCCCTTTTGAAAACTATATCCTCCAGAATCGTTCAATTCATCAGAAAAAAGCTTCCATATACTTTCAAACTCTCTACACTAAGAAACAATTAAAAAAAATCAAATAAAATGGCGTTAAAAATAAATTTATTAATAATATATAGATAATAAATTATCAAATAATGCAATAAAATTAAATATTATTAAAAAAAACAAATGTACCAAAACATCAGCCATTATAATGGAATTTCATTTTTTATTTATAGGTTAATCTGCATCATGTTATTTTTATATAGAATATATATACTGACAAAATATATCTTGTAGATGAGTCCCTATATCACATTTATCGTATTAAACACATTGTTATTTTTAATAATAATATAGAATTGATATAGAATAATAATACAATAATATTACAAAGGAATATTATATTTACTTTATTGACATTTGTTAAATTGCCTTAAATTATGGTTGATTTAATACATATTTGATCATATGTATGTATAATGCAATTTATGCATAACATAATTATTACTAATAACATTCTACATAATTTTTTATAAAATTTTAAGGAGTTTTATAATGAATTTAAAAAGTATATACTTATACATATGCTTTAATATAGAACATAAACAACATCACATCTTTTATTATAATAAACAACGTCCTAAAACTTAAATACTGCACAAATATAAAAAATTAAAAAAGTTGTTATAATAATCCTCAAAAGTATATAAATAATTATTTAATAAGATAGATAAATACTTATATACTTGTTTCTTATAATATATAATACAGTCTTTTCTAAAATTATAAAATTACAAAATAGTTGTATTGTTCAATTTTCTATGCAGATTATATAAATTTATATTGTTTTTATTTAATATAGATAAATTTATAATACATTTTAATGCGTTAAATAACTTTATTTTTATTCATATATACTTCAATTTATAAATATAACTTATTAGGTAATTTTATAATTTATTTTACGTATATTTTCCTCTGTTAAAACAACGATTAACACTGAACCCGTACTTATTAATATATTTATAAGATTAAATAAATCTTTGAATGTAGATTGATTTTAAAATCATACTTAGTAAATATTAAATATATAACATATAAATAACTACTGATGCAAATTTTAAAGTATAATAAAAAACTATGCATAATTAAGTTGGTATATTCCCCTTTAAGAGGAGAGAGATAAGATATATTTTCTCTTTTAATATATAAATTTAGATAAATGTTTGCTAAATGTTCTACATAGTTCGTTTTTATCTTATATATTTTATTTTTATAGTTATCAATGTATATACGTTCAAATAATTTATTAAAATTCTATATTTTATTAATTATATGGTAAAACGATGATAATATAATACGCGTTAATATGAAATAATAAAAAGATTTTTAACGTGAATTGAGTATTTAGCCTTTTTTCTATTTATCCAGTTTTTTAGAATATAAAATTACATATCCCAAAAATCTTCAACAAATATATATAAATTATATTATTATAATGTATCATTATACGTCCTTTCTATAAAATTAATATTAATATTTAATTATATGAAGGTTTCACAATATAACAATATTTCAATAGTAGTTATTGGTATAGTATTTTATTATATTATATGTATAGGCATATAATAATAACGCATTCTATCATATTATTTACAATTGTTAAAGCAAAATATGATATGAAATTTTATTAATATACATTTTTTTTAATTATTTTAAATATAATATATTTATACCTTAAATCTTTATAATTTTAAAACAATAGTAATTAATCTAATATTATACCTTTATAGTAAATAAATTAAAATATATAGAACTATTTCTATTATTTGATTTAAAAAATTATCGCAAAATGATACTATATATAATCGAAATATAAAAGGATAGTGTACACATATTTATAGTGTAATTTTTATGTATTACTAAAAATGTTAAAAGCATAATAATATTTTATAGACTATGTTATATTGTCGATTATCGATCAATATTTCATGCACCTATATTTTATGAATATCTATTATTACAGTTCAACTGGATAACATGATTTAAATTAAAATAAATATGATACAGATAATAAGTTTTACTATATAAAATGTTTCATGAAATAAAAAAACATATTGTGCTATGCACAATTCAATATACTCCCTGATTAACAAGTTTTATATAATATATAATAAGGGTTCTTATGTATAGTTATCCCACATTAGCAATAAAATATATAATGTGAAGTTATGATATTGTCACATTTATTACATATGAACGAATTAGACATAAGTATTATAACTTATGAAAAAATTTTATGTGACCCTTTTCATATTAATAGCGGCACCCTTTTTTGTTGCATATTTTGACTTCATCTCGATATTAAGCATATGGGGATGGTAAATATATTTGATCAACATTTACAGACCAATAAATATTATAAAACTATTCAAAATTAAATACAATATAATACTTAACCATAACCCGAATATGGGTTTTACAAACATAACTTCACCCCTGATCCACAACATAAAATCTATATGCAAATTATGCAAAAATTACTTCCCAATAGACAGTTTTTTAAAATATATAAATCATTAATACGATTCCTGAAATAGTCACTACTCTTCGAATCATATATTAATGATTCATTCTCTTCTTTATATTTTTTATTTTTTCTCTTATTTGTTGTTTTTTAAATCGTTTCCGAAATCCAAATAATGAATACTAATATAAAACGTTAAGAAGTGTATTATTTTTTTGTTAACGTTTGCATATATATAATGAAAATAACATTTAAATATTGTATTTTTTAATTCCTTATTATTTACCTTATAAGAAATTCCCAAAAAAAATGCTATTGCACCAAATATTGATAAAACTATTAATAATTTGTTTCCTATCGACGAACTTGATGATGTATCTTCAGAAATTTGTCCAAAACTTTGCATAGAATTATTTGTTGTTTCTATCGATGGAAATGATGAACTATCGCTACATTTATCTTTTAAATTATTATAATCAGTTAATAAAGTAGACAATATTTTATTATATAAACTGTTTTCAGTAATACTAGAATCTCCCTTAAGTTTTTTATAATTTTTAACAAATTCTTTAGCTTTATCAGAATATTTTTTGCAATCTGGACTATCTTCATCAAATTCAACATACATCAAACATAATGTATTAAATGCATCATAAAATTTATATATAGATTTAATATCCATATTTATCAAATCACGTTTATCTATAAGATCCTTATAATCTTTATACACCGTAACACCATTTATAGAATTTTTATACTTATCATTATCTATATATGTCTTATAAAAAAATTCTATACTGTCGTTATTGTCATTTTTGATTGGGATTAACATATGACTTAACCATATGATAATGTACTCAACAATATTTATGTTACCTTTTGCAACAGATTCAAACACAGAAGAATCCTTAAAGAACGCATCAAACAAATATAAGCATCCAGCATTAATTTTTTCGAGATTATTACTACATTTTTTACTATTACAATACCCATTTAAAATGCTTTCATTAATAATAAATTGATAGTTTCCATTATTGTCCAATTTATTGGGAAGTGAGTTCCTTATAGCATAGAACAATTTAGACTAAGAAAACATTTAAAAACAATTATTATAAATGTGAATTATTACAAATTTTATTAAAATAAAGTTTAATAATATATATAATACAATATCAAAAAATGTAAAGGAAATTATTATTATTAAAAAATGCATATACCACTTGCTTATTCATTATGATGGAGTTTTATTTTTGATTTGTAAATTGAGTAAAATCATGCTGTTTTATACACGCTGTCCCCAATATGTGACGCAAATATTTTAACCCTATATATAAAAACTGTCTGTAGTTAAATATATTATATGTTTTTCAACAATTAAATTAATATAGAATAATATAATAATATTATTACAACGAAACGCTTTATTTTTGTTTATGATAATTACCTAAATTACCTTAAATATAGGGTTGCATAATACATTTTTTATTAAATATAGATATGATGGATTTTATACAAAAACTGGTATTCTTATTAACATCTAGTATAACTTTATTATAAAAATTAATATACTTTTATAAATAATTTAAAGTATGTTTGAACATAGAAAAGAAATATATTTATATTTTATGTTTGAATGATTGCCCTTCTAAAACTTAATACTGTATAAATCTAAAAAATATAAAATTCTATTATTACTATAATCCTTAAAAGTATATAAATAGTAATTTTTTAAAATATATTAAATATTTATACAATTATTTCTAATACTATATACCAATATTTTATTAAAATTATAACATTTACAAAATAAGTTGCATTATTCACTTTTTTAATTGCATATATATAATTTTAATATTATTTTTATTTAATATGGATAAATTTATAATATATTTTAGTAAATACAATAACTTTATTTTTATTCCTATATAATTCAATTTATAAATATATATTTTATGTAATTTATAATATATTTTGCACATCTTTCCCACGGTTTAAAACGGTAATTAGCACTGAAACCGTATTTATTATGTCATTTATAAGCTTAAATAAGCTTTTTAATGCATATTTTTTTTAAAATAATACTTATTAAATATTAAATATATAACATATAAATAAGTATTGATGCAAATTTTTAAGTATAATAAAAAACTATGTGTATTAGGTTGATATATTGCACTTTGAGAGGAGAGATAAGGGAATTATACTTTTTTAAGACAAGGATGTAGCCATATAAGATTTACCTATTCTACATAGTTTAATTATTCCTTATATTTTCTACCATTAAAACTTTCAATTCATGTATGCATTATAATTCTTCATTAAAAATGGCTTAGAATTATTTTCTAAATATATAGTCTGCTTTTATATTTTAAAAAATAATATTGTATTGCATGTTTAATAATAAACTATATTTAGTTCTATGATGAAAAACTGTAGAGTTATTAATATTATTTTACTTGGTAGCGTTAATTCTAATATTGCCACATTAAAAAACACTAAGCCAAAATTATAATATTTCATTTGATGTTTTGTGCATATAATTTTAATCTTATTACAAGTTTAATAATATATATCATCGTATTCGAATCAAATAAAAATAATATATTTTTTTCGTATTTAATAGTCTATCTATTGTTATTACTATTATTATTATACTGCTATACCACTGTATAGTACAATAGAATAATTAATGCGCTTAATAAAAATGCTTTAAATCAATGTATAATATTTCCTCGTTTCATAGTTTTTTAATCAAGTACTTTAGAATATTTATATTATTTCGTAATAAAAATACATTTAAATTATATATTTTTAGTTTTTATATATATAATAACCTAATAAAAATATTATTAATTAAATTAAATATTACATACTTTTTCTATATACTTTGCTAATATATAATTGTATATGTTTCCCAATTTTAACATATTTCAGTCCTTAGTCTTTGATAAAATATTATATATATATATATATATATTAGAACAATAACGCTATTCAATTATCATATTATTTATAATTATCAGAACAAACTATAACATTCAATTTTATTAATATATTTATATCTTATTTTTTAACTATTTTAAATATATATTTCCAATTTATATATACCTCAAAACTATATATCTTAAAAATTAATAATGATTAATATATTATTATACCTTTATGGCAAATAGATTAAAGCGTAAAAACAACTTCTATTAATATTAGTTAATTTTAATACAAATATAAAATACAAAAAATGAATAGCAGCACAATTAAAACTTAAAAAAATATTGTATATATAGTGCGATTTTTATTTTATTATTAAAAATGCTCGATGCATAAAACATCTTTTATATATATCGTTGTGTTGTTGAATCTCGATCGATATTTTATGAATATCTATTATATATTGGTAATATGTTTAATTAACAATAAAAATATTCCCATTAGCCTGAAGGTATATTATATTGTAGACAATTGTTCCAAATGAATCATCTTATAATTAATACCCAACCTCATATATAATGCTATTATTACAGTTCGGTTATCAAAATACGATTTAATTTAACATAAATCATACAAATAATAAGTTTACTAAATAAAATGTTTCATCAAATAAAGAAATATATTATATGTATAATTCAATATAACTTTGGGTTAACAAGTCTTATATAATAAATAATTATTATATATCATAATATGAATTAATATATCCAATATAAACACTTTTTTTTAATCATATTAAATCGATATAACAATCAATTATATATATTATAATTTATGAACAAAATGTGATGTGGCCCTTTTCATATTAATGGAAGTACCCCTTTGGGAGGCGCATATTTAGACTTCATCTCGAGATTAAACATACATGGATGGTACATATATTTAATTAGTGTTCAATTTATAAAAAATTAATACAATATAATACTTAATCCTAACCCGAATATGGGTCCCACAAACACAATCCTGACCCATAACATAAAAACTATATAAAAATGATGCAAAAATTACTTATTTACAAATGGACAGTTTCTTAAAATATATCAATCATTATTACTATTCTTGAAATAATTACTACTCTTTGAATCATATATTAATGATTCAGTTTCTTCTTTATTTTTTTTAGCTTTTCTCTTAAATGCTGTTTTTGTGATCGTTTCCGAAATCCAAATAATGAATACTAATATAAAAAATAAAAAAAATATATAATTTATTTATATTAAAAAATTACTCAGTGCTAAATATATTGTTCAATTGACTTATTATTTACCTTATAAGCAATTCCCAAAAAAATTGATACTGCAACAAATGTAAATGAAATTGAAATTAGTGCATTTTTTATTACTGATCTTCGTGAATATGTTGGAAGGGATGGGAAATTATTGCATCCAACGCTATCATAATCCTTTTTAAAATTATTATAATCGTTTGATAATGTAGACAATATTTTATTATATGAACTGCCTTTAGTATTATTATAATCTTCATTAAGTTCATCATATTTTTTAACAAATTCTTTAGCATTTTTCAAATAATTCCGGCAATCTGGGCTGTTTTTATCAAAATTAGTATACATACCACATAATGTTGTAAATGCATCATAAAATTTAGATATAATCTTCATATCCATACTTAAAAAATAATCATATATATCTATAAGATTCTTATAATTACTATAGGAACCTACACCAGATATATGCTTATTATAATCATTATTATTCTTTATATGGGTTTCATAATAATCATTTAGATTGTTGATTTTGTCATGTGATTTTAGACTTAACATATAACTTAACCATATCATAATATATTGGACAATATTGATGTTATTATGATTCGAAAGCACAGAAGCACTCTCAAAAAATACATTAAACAACCATAAACATACAGCATTAATTTTATCGATATCCTTATCACATTTATTAGTACAATGTGTTTTCAATTCATTATTTGTCAATTTATAGTTTCCATTAGTCAACATATCTGGAAAATTCAATCTTACTAAAAGGAACTTTCTACACTAAAAAAACATTTAAAAACAATTATTATAAACGTGTATTATTAAAAAATTTATTAAAATAAAGTTTAATAACATTTATATATAATACAATATCAAAAAAGGTAAAGGAAATTATTATTATTAAAAAATGCATCTACCGTATAGTCATTCATTGTGATAAAATTTTATTTTTTATTTGTAAATTGAGTAGAATCGTGCTGTTTTATATACACTTTCCCCAATATGTGACGCAAATAGTTTAATCCTATATATAACAACTGTCTATAGTTAAATATATTATATGTTTTTCAATAACTAAATTAATATAGAATAATAATATAGTAGTATTACTAAAGTAATATTATACTTATTTTATGGCAATTAGCTAAATGACCTTAAATAGAGAGTTTATTAGTACATATTTAACTAAATATATATATGATGCATTCTATACAAAAATGCTATTCTTAATAACATATGGTATAATTTTATTATAAAAATAGATATACTTTTATAATGAATTTAAAAAATATATACTTATACATATGCTTTAATATAGAACATAAACAGCATCATATCTTTTATTATAATAAACAATGTCTTGAAACTTAAATCATGCACAAATATAAAAAATTAAAAAAGTTATTATTATTATAATCCTTAAAGTATATAAATAATTATTTAATAAGATAGATTAAATACTTATATACTTGTTTCTTATAATATATAATACAGTCTTTTCTAAAATGATAACATTTACAAAAGGAGTTGCATTGTTCAATTTTCTATGCAAATTATATAAATTGATATTGTTTTTATTTAATACTGATAAATTCATAATCCATTTTAATGAGTCCTATAACTTTATTTTTATTCCTATATACTTCAATTTATAAGTATGCCTTATTGGGTAATTTTATAATATATTTTACGCATCATTTCCAAGGTTTAAAACGACAATTAGCACTGAACCCATATTTATAAGCTTAAATAAGCCTTTGAATGTAGACTTCTTTTAAAATAATACTTAGTAAATATTAAATATATAACATATAAATAAGTAATGATGTAAATTTTAAAGTATAATAGAAAAATATGCGTAATTAGGTTGTTATATTACCCTTTTAGATGAGAGAGATAAGATATATTTGATTTTTTAATATATATATTTAGATAAATATTCGTAAGTTTTTTACATAGTTCATTTTTATCTTATATATTTTATGGTTATAGTTATCAATGTATATACACTAAAATAATTTATTAAAATTCTATATTTTGTTAATTCTATGATAAAACAACGACAATATAATATGCGTTAATATGGAATAATAAAAAATTTTTTAACATTGAGCCTTTATCCTTTTCTCTATTTATCAGTTTTTTAGAATATAAAACTACAAATCCAAAATTGGGGCTTTAACAAAATATATAAATTGACACATTTATAATGTGTTATTATGTGTCTTTTCGATAAAATTAATATTTAATTATATGAAGGTTTCACAATAAAACAATATTTCATCATTATTTATTATTATAACATTTTACTAGTTTATATGTATAGGCATATAATAATAATGCATTATATATATCATATTATTTATAATTATTAAAACAAATATGATATGAATTTAATTAATATGCTTATATTTTATGTTTTAACCATTTTATAATATAATTTATTTATACCTCAAAACTATAAAGTTTAAAAATTAATAGTGATTAATCTAATATTATACCTTTATAGTAAATAAATTAATGTATATAAAGCAAATTTTATTAATACTAATTAAGTTTAATACAAATGTAAAAAAAATACAAAAAAATAGTAAATACAATTAAAACTTAAAAAATGTTAGAAGCATAATAATGTTTTATAGACTATGTTACATTGTCGATTCTTGATCGATATACCACGGATCTATATTTTATGAATATCTATTATTACAGTTCAGTTGGATAATATGATTTAAATCAAAATAAATATGATACAAATTAGAAGTTTTACTAAATAATATTTTAATCAAATAAAGAAACATTGCGTTATGAAATATTCGATATAACCGCAGATTAACAAATTTTATATAATAAATAATTATTATATATCATAATATGAATTAATATATCCAATATAAACATTTTTTTAATCATATTAAATCAATATAACACTCAATTATATAATAACTTAAGAAAAAATGTTATGTGGCCCCTTTCATATTAATGGAAGTACGCTTTTTTTGGTTGCATATTTAGACTTAATCTCGAGATAAAACATACGAGGATAGTACATATATTTAATTAGTGTTCAAATACCAATAAATTTGATTGAATTATAAAAAATTTATAAGAATGTAACCCAAAATATGGATTCCCCCAAATGAAACCCTAAACCCTGATCCTAAATTTATAATATATGACATACATCTCTTCAAAATTGGAATATTTATTTTACTCATTTTCGTTTTTTTTCGTAGATGGATAACACATATTCTTCTCAAAAATACTCTATTAAAAAAGCTAAATAACCGAGCATGGCATTTTGAATCCTCTTAATGAAAATATTTTCGAAGGAATTAATGTATATTCCGTGTAGTAGTTTTTTAACAGTTTAATACTTCAATATATACATTGGTAAACTTAATTTATGTTCATTGGTAGTATTTATTTTAATTTACACGATAAAATATATTTTTTTCTTTTAATAAAGACGGTTTGTATATAATATATCCATCCCCTTTAATTTGAAGATGTTCTACATCTATTTATATTTGTGAATAAATAAATATAAATATTATAATTTATGAAATATATTTTTTGTATCACTTTATATTCATGTTTACCACTTTTTTTTGTTAAAAATCTACAATTTTGTGCTTTTATTATTTTGGGTATTTTAATTGTTATTATTAAGCTTAAAATTTTGATAAAAGTTTGTTATTTCCAAATATGAAAATGTCTTAAAGTATATTGATCGTCATTCTCAGGATCATATATGAATGGTTTCTTTCATCTTTATTTTTTTTTCTTTTGTATGGGCCTGTGAAAGGGTTTCCGAGACTTAAATAATGAATACTATTATAAAAATTAAAAAAAATGTATAATTTATTTATATTCGCAAATTACTCAGTGTTGAATATATTTTTAATTGATTTATTATTTACCTTATATGCAATTCCTAATAAAATTAATGTTACAACAAATATAAATGGAATTGAAATGAATTTATTTAATGTCGATGAACTTGGTGCTGTAGTATCAGAAGTTGGTTCTGTAGTATCAGAAGTCGGTTCTGTAGTATCAGAACTTGATGTTGATATTCCACTCGAAGAACTATCCATTTGCGTTTCATTAGGACATGATTCAAAAACTTGTGGTATTTTTTTTTCCGTTATAAGTTGTGGATGTAATTTTTTTACATGACTATGAATAGTATACTTTCCATATTCAGTATAATCATTTGATAATGCAGACAATATTTTATTATATGAACTATCTTCAGTATCATTATCATTAAGGAGTTTTTGATATTCAATAACGAATTCATTAGCTTTTTCTAAATATGTTTTCCCATCGTCTTTTTTATCAGCATTAATAATCATTTTGCATAAAATTTTAAATGCATCATAAAGCTTAGACATATCTTTAATATCAATATCGATATATTCCTTTTTTTTATTTATAAGATCCTTATAACTACTATAATCATCAACATCATCTATATGATTATTATACTCATCGGCATTTTCTATATGTTTATTGTAAAATTCATTTAGATTTGGAAATTTTGTATTTAACTTTTGATTTAATTTATATCCTAACCATGTCATAATGTATATAACAATATCAATCTTGCCATTTGCATTATTCGAAAATTTATCATAATCCCCATAAAATTGATTCAATAACCATAAACATCCAGCATGAATCTTATTGATATCACTGTCACAATTTTTATTAGGGCAATATTTTTTGATTGTTCCACCACTGATATAATATTCTCCAGATTCATTTAATTCATCGGGAAAAAACCTCCACAAAGTATCAAACTCTCCACACTAAGAAACAATTATAAAAAATCAAATAAAAATCCTTATTAAAATGGACGTATTATTATTTTATAGATAATACAATATCAAAAATATGTAATAACAAACATTTTTATTCAAGAAATAGTATGTACCATTTTACTAGTTAACATATTGGAAATTTTGTTTCTGAACTATAAATTAAGTACTTCATATTAATTTTATATATACTACATCAAAGAAGGAAGCGTAAATTTATATTTTCTATATAACAATTATCTGTAGTTAAACACATTTTATTTTTAGTATTAATTTAAAATTACTGTAAAGTAATAATACAATAGTAACAGCATAGTAAGTTTATATCTAATTTATGGAGATTAGCTAAATTGCCTTAAATTGGAGATATTTATTTTGGTTTATGTATAACATAATTTATGCTTAAATTCATGATTATTAATAATATCCACTATAATTTTATTATAAAAATTTAAGGAACTTTATAATGAGTTTAAAATTCATCCCTTTATGTTATGCCTCAATATAGAAAAATACATATTTGTTTCTCATGCTTTAATAAATAGATTTATATCCCTGAACCTGTAAATATGCAAAAATTAATAAATATATTATTCTATAATTTTTAAAAGTATATAAATATATATTTTACAATATATTTAAAATATTTATGTACTTGTTTCTAATACTATATACCATGTTTTATTAAAATTATAGCATTTACAAAATAAGTTACATTGTTCCCTTATTTAATTGTATATTCACAATTTTTATATTATTTTTATTTAATATAAATAAATTAAAAAATAAATTTAGTGCGTTAAATAACTTTATGTTTATTCCAATATACTTCAATTTAAAAGTATTTCTATTGGGTAATTTTATAATATATTTTGCATATCTTTTCCATTCTTTAAAATAACAATCATCACTAAGCCCCTTCTTATTATTCTATTTATAAGCTTAAATAATCCTATGAATGTAAATAGTTTTAAAAATAATACATAGTAAATATTAAACATAACAAATAAATAAGTATTGATGCAATTTTTGAAGTACAATAAAAAACTATACGTAATTAGGTTGTTATATTACCCTTTGAGAGGAGAGAGATAAGATGTATTTTCTCTTTTAATATATAAATTTCGTTAAATATTCGTACATGCTCTACATAGTTATTTTTTATCTTATATATTTTATTGTTATAGTTATCAATGGATATACATTCAATTAATTTATTAAAAATTCTATATTTTGTTAATTCTACGATAAATTAATGTTGTTTTGGATTAAAAAATGATAATTCATTAAACAATGATAATATAATATGGAATAATAAAATGAAATTTAACGTTAATTGAATATATATCCTTTTCTCTGTTTATCCATATTTTTATAATATAAAACTACAAATCCCAAATTGAATCATTAACAAAATAAATAACATTGATGCCTTTATAATGTATTATTGTGTCTTTTCGATCATATTAATATCAATATTTAATTATATGAAGTTTACACAATAAAACAATATTTCAATATTAATTATTGGTATTTTACTATATTATATGTATAGTCATATACTAATAACGCATTTTATCTATCATATTATTTACAATTTTTAGAACAAAATAAATATGAAATTTTATTAAAATATTTATATTTTATTTTTTAATTGTTTTAAAATATAATTTATTTATACCTCAAATCTTAAAAATTAAAAATTAATAGTTATTAATCTTTATTATATCTTATGATAGATAAATTAGATCGTATATAGCAACTTTTATTAATACAAATGTAAAGAAATACCAAAAGAGAATAGTAAATACAATTAAAACATAAAAAATATTGTATATATACTGCAATTTTTATTGTATTATTAAAAATATTAGAAGCATAATAATATTTTATAGACAATGTTGTATTGTCGAACCTCGATCGATATTTTATGAATCGGTATTTTATGACTACCTATTATATATTGATAATATGTTTAATTAATCTTAAAAACATCCATATTAATATGAAGGTATATTATATTGTAGAGGAATATTCAAAATTGATCGAATTATAATTTATATCCTGATATATAAAATTATTATATTGTTCGGTTATAAAAATACGACTTGAATCAATAAATATCATACAAATCATAAGTTTTACTAAATAAAATTTTCATCAAATAAAGAAACATATTTTATATTGTATTATGCACAATTTAATATACCCCATGATTAACAAGTTTTATGTAATAGGAAATTATGATATAGAATAATATGAATTAATATATAACAACATCTATATTAATATAGTCATTTTACTTTAACCATATTAAATATATATTAACACTCAATTATTTATATTATAACTTATAAAATATGTTATGTACCTCCTTTCACGTTAATGACCATGTTCCTTTTGGAGGTGCATATTTAGACTTCATTTCGAGATTAAACATACAAGGATGATATATATATTTAATTAGTATTCAAATTATAAAAAATTAATACAATGTAATATTTAACTCTAACCCGAATATGGGTCCCACGAACTAAACCCTGACCCATAACATAAAAGCTACATAAAAATTATGCAAAAATTATAATCAAAAATTACTTCCTAATAGACAGTTTCTTAAAATATATTAATGATTCATTATCTTCTTTATATTTTTTATTTTTTCTCTTAATTTTTGTTTTTGAACTTTTTTCCGAAATCCAAATAACGAATACTAATATAAAATGTTAAGAAGCGTGTGATTTGTTTGTTAACGTTTGGATATATATAATGAAAATAATTTTTAAATTCCTTATTATTTACCTTATAAGAAACTCCTAAAAAAATTCCTATTGCACCAAATATCGATAAAACTATAAATAATTTGCTTGCTATTGATGGAAATGAAGTACCGTTACATTTATTTTTTAAATTATTATAATCATTTAATAAAGTAGACAATAGTTGTCTGTATGATTCGTTTTTAGTAATATTAGAATCATTCTTAAGCTTTTCATAATTTTTATTAAATTCGTTATCGTCTTTCAAATAATTCATGCAATTATGATTGTCTTTATCAATTTGAGTATACAAGTTGCATAATGATTTAAACGCATTATAAAATTTAGATATAATGCTCTTATCCATATTCAAAAAATATTTTTTTTTCTCTATAAGATTCTTATAACTATTATAATAACTACCACCATCTATATATACTTTAAAAAAATGGTCTAGATTGCTGACGCTGTTATCATTATTTTCGATTAGGCTTAACATATAACTTAACCATATCATAATATATTCAACAATATTGATTTTATTATGATTCTTAAATGAAGAAGATTCCCCAAAGAACTCATTAAACAAATATAAAGATACAGCATTAATTTTTCCGATATTATTATTACAATTATCATAACAATACTCTTTGAAATGTACATCGTCTACAAAATTATACTTTCCATCAACCAAATTATCGGGAAATTTCGTCGTTAAATAAACGAAGTTTCTACACTAAAAAAACGTTTAAAAACAATTAATAAAAACGCGAATTATTAAAATAAAGTTTAATGATATTTATATATAATACAATATGAAAAAATGTAAAGGAAATTATTAAAAAGTGCATATACTATTTCGGTATCCATTATAATTGGATTTTATTTTTGATTTGTAAATTTAGTAGAAACATGCTATTTTACATACACTATCCCAATATGTGACGCAAATACTTTAACCCTATATATAACAACTGTCTGTAGTTAAATATATTATAAGTTTTTCAATAATTAAATTAATATAGAATAATAAAATAGTATTATTAATAAATAAACGTTATATTTATGTTTATGATAAATAGCTAAATTACCTTAAATAGAGGGTTGTTTAATACATTTTTTGATTAAATATATATATGATGCATTTTATACAAAAAATTATATTCTTACTAGAATCTGGTATAACTTTATTATAAAAATTAATATGCTTTATAAAAAATTTAAAGTATGTTTGAACATAGAAAAGGAATATATTTATATCTTCTATTTTAATAGTTTCAATTCTAAAACTTAAATACTATATAAATATAAAAAATAAAAAATTTTATTATTAATATAATCCTTAAAAGTATATAAATAGTAATTTTTTTAAATATATTAAATTTTTATATACTTGTTTCTTATAATATATAATACAGCTTTTTCTAAAATTATAGCATTTACAAAATAAGTTGCATTGTTCCCTTTTTTAATTGCATATACATAAATTTAATATTATTTTTATTTAATATATATCAATTCCAATTATATTTTAACATTTTCAATAACTCTATTTTTATTCCTACATATTACAATTTATAACTATTCCCTATTTGGTAATTTTATAATATATTTTGCACATCTTTTCCACAGTTTAAAACACCAATTAGCACTGAGACCGTATTTATTAAGCTATTTATAATCTTAAATAAGCCTTTGAATATAGATTCATTTTAAAATACTACTTAGTAAATATTAAATATTAACGCATAAATAAGTATTTATGTAAATTTTAAAGTATAATAAAAAACTATGTTTATTTAGGTTTCTATATTCCCTTTAAGAGGAGAGAGATAAGATATATTTGCTCTTTTAATATATAAATTTAGATAAATGATCGCTAAATGTCCTACATAGTTTATTTTATTGTTATAGTTATCAATGTATATACATTCAAATAATTTATTAAGAATTCTATATTTTATTAATTCTATAGTAAAATAATGATAATATAATACAAGTTAATATGGAATAATAAAAATATTTTTAACGCGAATTGAGACTTTACCCTTTTTTCTATTTATCCAGCTTTTTAGAATATAAAACTACAAATCCCAAATTAGATCTTTAACAAAATATATAACATTGATACCCTTATAATGTATTATTATTTATCTTTTCGATAATATTAATGTTTAATTATATGAAAGTTTCACAATAAAATAATATTTCAATATTAGTTATTAGTATAATATTTTACTATTTTGTATGTATAAGCATATAATAATAACGCATTATATCTATCATATTATTTACAATTATTATAACATACTATAACATTATATTTTATTAATATACTTATATTTTATTTTTTAACAATTTTAAATGTAATATATTTATACCTCAAAACTATAAAGCTAAAAATTAATAGTGATTAATATAATATTATACCTTTATGGGAAATAAATTAATGTATAGAGGACTATCTCTATTATTTGAATTTAAAACTTTACCTTAAAGTGAAACTATATATAATCGAAAGTTAAAAGGATAGTATGCCTATATCTATAATGTAATTATTATTAATATGTACATTTTTATTGTATTACTAAAAATGTTAGATACATAAAACATCTTTTATAGATATCGTTGTATTTTCGATTTTATATCGATATACCATGCATCTATATTTTATGACTACCTATTATATATTGGTATATGTTTAATTAACAATAAGAATATACACATTAACCTTAAAGTATATTATACTGTAGGAAACAGTTTCAAATGAATAAAATTATAATTATACTCCAATATATAAAATTATTATACTGTTCAGTTATAAAAATACGATTTGAATCAAAATAAATATGATACAAATAATAAGTTTTGCTAAATAAAATGCTTTATCAACCAAAGAAACATTATTTTATGTATAATTCAATATAGCCCCTGATTAACAAGTTTTATATAATAGGAAATTATGATATAGCATAATATGAATTCATATATAATCAATATAGACATTTTATTTTAATCATATTAAATCGGCATGATCACTCAATTATATATATTATAACTTATAAAACATGTTGCGCAATTCATTACATATTACCTTATTCCCCTTCTTGGTTGGATATTTGGACTTTTTAATTCAATCTCGTGATTAAACATACGGAATTATACATATATTAAATTAGTGTTCAAATTATAAAAAATTAAATAAAGATATAATACTTAGCCCTAACCCGAACGTGAGGTCCACAACATAAAAACTATATAAAATTATGCAAAAATTGCTTCCCAATAAACAGGTTCTTAAAATATATAAACCATTATTACTATTCCTGAAATAATCACTATCCTCGAATCATATATTAATGATTCATTCTCTTCTTTATTTTTTTAATTTTTTCTTTTAAATATTGTTTTTGAGCTCGTTTCCGAAATCCAAATAATGAATACTAATATAAAATGTTAAGAAACGTATGATTTGTTTGTTAATGTTTGCGTATATATAATGAAAATTATTTTAAAATTCATTATTATTTACCTTATAAGAAATTCCTAAAAAAAATGCTATTGCACCAAATATCGATAAAACTGTAAATAATTTGTTTCCTATCGACGAACTTGATGATGTATCTCTAGATCTTAGTGCAGAAATGTTTGCTGTTATCTCTGGAAGAAATGTAATATCGCTACGTTTACTTTTTAAATTAGCATAATCAGTCGATAAATCAGACAATATTTGTTTACATACACTGTCATTAGTATTATTAGAATCTCCATCAAGTTCTTGATATTTTTTAACAAATTCAATCGCATTATTTAACAATTCATCCTCGTTTATATGCTTTGCAAAATTACCATACATATTACATATTAATTTGGATGCATCATAAAATTTAGACAGATCTTTAATATTAATATTAAACAAATCTTTTTGTCTATCTATGAATTCACTAAAACCTGTAAATTTATTGGAATCTTCTTTAAATTTATTATATTTATTACTACCATTTACATATTCAGTATAAAAATCGTTTATTGTGTTGAATTTCTTCTCTGTGATTTTATTTAATTTGTAACTTAACCATAAATTAATATATCGAAAAAATGGTTCAGTATTATATTCATTTTTACCTTTAATTGGGTATTTAGTAAAATATTGTGTAAGTAACCATAAAAATCCAACCGTAATTTTATCGAGCTCACTATTACAGTTTCTATTAGGGCAGTACTTTTCGTAATCTTTAATTTTTTCAAGTTCAGATTTTGATTTATCACCTAATTCATCAGGTAAACACTCCCTCAAAAAATCAAAGTTTGAACACTAAGAAACGATTTAAAAAAAATTTATAAAAATATGTATTAAGAAAATGTTATTAAAATAAAACTTAATGAAGTTTATAGGAGATATAATATAAAAGAATGTACATACTAGATCATCATTCATTATGATGGAATATAATTTATAATTTCTAGGTTAAGGGGATATCATATTATATACTAAAATAGGTAATACATTATTTAATCCTATATACAGAAATTTTCTGTAAATAAAAATATTTTTATTATTCTTAATATCAATTTAAATTAATATGGAACAATATATACTTTTGTGGTAGTTAGATAAATTATCTTGTTTTGGGGGATGTTTAATACATGTTTTATCATATGTATATATAATACAATTTTGCATAAGTTATTATAAAAATTAATATATTTTTATAATGAATTTAAAGTATATTTGAACATATAAAAGGAATATATTTATATTTCCTGTTTTAACGATTTCTCTTCTAAAACTTAAATACAGTATAAATCTAAAAAATACAAAATCCTATTATACTATAATCTTTAAAGGTATATAAATAGTTATTTTTTTAAATATATTAAATTTTTATATACTTGTTTCTTATAATATATAATATAGTTTTTTTTAAAATTACATTATTTTCGAATTAAGTTGTATTGTTCCTTTTTTTAATTGCATATACATGATTTTAATATTATTTTTATTTAATATATATCAATTCCAATTATATTTAACATTTTCAATAGCTTTATTTTTATTCCTATATAATTAAATTTATAAATATATATTATTAGATAATTTTATAATATATTTTGCACATCTTTTCCACGGTTTAGAACGACAATTAGCACTGGACCCGTATTTATAAGCTTAAATAAGTCTTTGAATGTATATTTCTTTTAAAATAATACTTAGTAAATATTAAATATATAATACATAAATAAGTATTGATACAAATTTTAAAGTATAATAGAAAACTATATGTATTAGATTGGTATATTGCACTTTGAGGGGAGAGATAAGGGAAGTATGTTTTTTTAAGACAAAGATGTAGCCATATAAGATTTATTTATTCTACATAGTTTAATTATATTATCTACCTTTAAAACTTTCAATTAATGTATACATTAAAATTCTTAATTAAAAATGGCTTAGAATTGTTTTATAAATATATAGTTTGCTTTTATATTTTATAATAAACTATATTTAGTTTTATGATGAAAAACTATATTTTTAAGTAAACTATAGAATTATTAATTTTATTTTGCTTGATAATGTTAGTTTTAATATTATCACATTAAAGACATACTTAGTTGAAGGCTATAATATTTCATATGATGTTTTGTGCATACAATTTTATTCTTATTAAAAGTTTAATAATATATATAATTAATATATATCAACGTATTCAAATCTAATGAATTTAATGATTTGTTCGTATATAATACTTTATCTATTGTTATTACTATTATTATTGTTACTGCTATATCACTGTATAGTACAGCGGAATAATTAATGCGCTTAATAAAAATACTTTAAAGCAATTAGTAATTTTTTTGTTTCATTGTTTTAAAGTATAACATTTTAAAAAATATATATTATCTCATAAAAACATTATATTTAAAATATATATTTATAAGTTTGTGCATATATAATAATCTAATATAAATATTATTAGTTCAAATAAAATTAATTATTATATATTTTTTCTATAAACTTTGCATTAATATATAATTGTATATGTTTCCCAAATTTAACGTATTTAGCGCTTGGCAATTTATACAATATTATATATATATTAGAACAATAACGTTAATTTTATATACCTAGTTGTTTATAAGTATTATAGCAAACTATAACATTAAATTTTATTAATATATTTTATTTTTTAACTATTTTAAAATATAATTTATTTATACCTCAAAATTATAAAGCTTAAAAATAAATAATGATTAATCTATTATTATACCTTTATGATAAATAAATTAAAGCATATAAATCAACTTCTATTAATAAAAATTATTTTTAATGCAAATGTAAAGGAAATACAAAAAGAGAATAGTAACACAATTCAAACTTAAAAAATATTGTATATATAGCGCGATTTTAATTGTATTATTAAAAATGTTAGATGCATAAAATGCATTTTGTAGATAACGTTGTACTGTCGAACCTCGATTTATATTTCATGACTACCTATTATATATTAGTAATATGTTTAATTAACAATAAAAATATATCCATTAACCTGAAGGTATATTATAATGTAGACGATTGCTCCAAATGAATCATCTTTTAATTAATATCCAACCTCATACATAATGCTATTATTACAGTTTAGTTGGATAACATGATTTAAATTAAAACAAATATGATACAAATTATAAGTTTTACTAAATAAAATTTTCATCAAATAAGGAAACATATTATGATATGTATAATTCAATATAACACTGGTCTTTCAAGTCTCATATAATAGGGAAATATGATATATATAATATTAATTTATATATAGTCAATATCTATATTAATATATATAACATAGACATTTTACTTTAACCATATAAAATCGATATGAACACTTATTATATATATTATAATTTATGAAAAAATGTTATGTGATCATTTTCATATTGATGGCGATACTCCTTTTTTTGGTTACATATTTTTACTTCATCATTTGATTAAACATACGGGATGGTACTTATATTTAATTAGCGTTCAAATTATAAAAAATTAAATAAAGACATAATACTTATCCCTAACCCGAATATGGGTTCCGAAAACATAACCTCAACCCTGACACACAGCATAAAAACTATATAAAAATTATGAACAAATTTTGATAAAAGTTTGTTATTTCCAAATATAAAAATATCTTAAAGTATGGTGATCGTTATTCTCAGCGTCATATATTAATGATCAGTTTTCTTCTTTATTTTTTTAGCTTTTTTCTTAAATGTTGTTTTTGAGGTCGTTTCCGAAATCCAAATAACGAATACTAATATAAAATGTTAAGAAGCGTACAGTTGTTCGTTAATGTTTACATGTATATAATATTTTTTTTTAATTCCTTATTATTTACCTTATAAGAAACTCCCAATAAAATTGATGCTGCAACAAATATAATTGCAATTGAAATTAGTGTATTTTTTGTTATTGAACTTCGTGGACAAGCTACAAGTGGTGAGAAATTACATCCAAGAGTTTTATATTCATTTTAAAATTTTTCATAATCATTTGATAAACTAGAAAATAGTTGAGAATAAGAACCTTTTTCAGTAATATCAGAATAATTTTGAAGTTGTTCATATTTTTCAAAAAAATCTCCAGCATTTTTTAAACATTTATTGCATTGGTAGTTTTCTTCACCAATTTCACTATGCATGTTACATAATGATTTAAATGCATCATAAAAATTAGATATAATATTAATTTTCATATTCATCAAATCTTTTTTTTTATCTATAACTTCCTTATTAATCTTAGTATCATTACCATCAGTTGTTTTCTTATTATAATTCGAATGTTTTTCTATATGTTCAGTATAAAAATCGTTTAATGTGATGGTTCCATTTTGTGTTTTTTGATTTAGTATATAACTTAACCATAAAATAGCGTATTCAGCAAGTTTATCACTCTCTAAAGTTTCCTTATCAGGAATACCATTAAATAAAGTTAGCAATGTTATAAAAGCAGAACTAACTTTTTTATCATCATTATCACAGTTTAGATTAGGACAATAACCATTGATTAATTGACCATTAAGCGTATAATTTTGAGAATTTTGATCGAAGACAATAGCTTTATTGATCACATTAAATACATCGCACTAAGAATATATTTTACGAATTAAACAAAAAAATGTGTTAATATAAATGCTACTAAAATTAAAATTAATATAATTTATAGGAATGCAACATACGAATAATATAATAAAAAGGATGTATACCACTTTAGAAGGCATTATAATGAAATTCCGTTATTATTTGGGGATTATGTGATATGGTGTTATTTATATATATTGAATAAAATATATGTTATATTTACTTAAGCTTTTTACATAACAGTTATCTTTAGTTAGACATATTATTCTTAATTTTAACTTCATATAAAATAATAATACATTACTATTACTAAAATCATATTATACTTATTTTATGGCATTTATCTAAATTATCTTAAATGTAGGGTTGCATAATACATTTTATACAAAAAATATTATTCTTACTAACATTTGGTATAACTTTATTATAAAAATGGATATACTTTTATAATGAATTTAAAAAATATATACATATTCTTTAATATAGAACACAAACAACGTCCTAAAACTTAAATACTGTATAAATCTAAAAAATTAAAAATTATATTATTACTATATCCTTAAAAGTATATAAATAATCATTTTTTAAAATATATTAAATTCTTATATACTTGTTTCTTATAATATATAATACAGTTTTTTCTAAAATTATAGTATTTTCAAATTAAGTTACATGCTCCATTTTCTATCAAATTACATAAATTTATATATTGTTTTTATTTAATATAGATACATTCATAATCTATTTTAATGAGTCCAATAACTTTATCTTTATTTCAATATACTTCAATTTAGAATTATACTTTATTGGATAATTTTACAATATATTTTGCGTATCATGTCCACTGTTAAAACAACAATTAACACTAAACCCGTACTTATTAAGCTATTTATAAGTTTAAATAAGTCTTTAAATGCATGTTTTTTTTAAATCATACTTTGTAAATATTAAACATAACAAATAAATAAGTATTGATGCAATTTTTGAAGTATAATAGAAAACTATACGTAATTAGGTTGTTATATTATCCTTTGAGAGGAGAGAGATAAGATGTATTTTCTCTTTTAATATATAAATTTCGTTAAATATTCGTAAGTTTTCTACATAGTTCATTTTTATCTTATATATTTTATTGTTGTAGTTATCAATGTATATACATTTAAATAATTTATTAAAATTCTATATTTTATTAATTCTATGATAAAACAGTGATATTTGTGATTAAAGATTATTCATTAAACAATGATAATATAATACGCGTTAATATAGAATAATAAAATGGAATTTAACATGAATCGAGTCTTTAACATTTTCTTTATTTATCCAGTTTTTTAGAATATAAAACTACAAATCCTCAATTGGATCATTAACAAATATATAATGTATTATTATGTCTTTTCGACAAAATTAATATTTAATTATATGAAGGCTCACAATAAAACAACATTTCAATATTAGTAAAGTATTTTATTAGATTATGTGTATAGACGTATAATAATAACGCTATTCTATCTATCATATTATTTATAATTATTAGAACAAAATATGATATGAAAATTTATTAATATACTTATATTTTATTTTTTAACAATTTTAAATATGATCTATTTCCAATTTATATATACCTAAAAACTATAAGTCTTAAAAATTAATGTGACAATGTATTATTATATCTTTATGATAAATTAAAGCGTATAAAGCAACTTATATTAATACTAATTAATTTTAATGCAAAAATGTAATATTAAATACAATTAAAACTTAAAAAATATTGTATATATAGTGCGATTTTTATTTTATTATTAAAAATGTTATAAGCATAATAATATTTTATAGACAATGTTATTTTCTCGATTCTTAATCGATATTCCATGCATCTATATTTTATGAATATCTATTATTGCGGTTCAGTTGGATAACATGATTTGAATTAAAACAAATATGATACAAATTATAAGTTTTACTAAATAAATATTTCATCAAATAATGAAACATATTATGTTATGCATAATTCAATATAGTTATGATTAACAAGCTTTATATAATAAATAATTATTATATATCATAATATGAATTAATATATGCAATATAAACATTTTGTTTTAATCATATTAAATTGTCGCGAAACTCAATTATATATATTACAATTTATGAAAAAATATTATGTGGTCCTTTTCATATTAATGGTAGTGCCGCTTTTTTGGTTCGATATTTGGACTTCATTTATAGATTAAACATACGGGATGGTACATATATTTAGTGTTAAAATTATACAAAATAAAATGCAATATAATATTTAACCCTAACCCGAATATGAATTTCACAATTTCAGCACTGATCCACAACATAAAAACTATATAAAAATTATGCAAAAACATACAAAATACAATAAATATACATATATAACATTATATTATTTAATTATTCTAATATACCCAAAAATTATGGTCAAAATTACTTATATCCAAATAGACAGCTTATTAACATATATCAATCATTATTAATATTCCTGGAACAATCATTACTCTTCGAATCTTATATTAATGGTTCATTTTCTTTATTTTTTTAGATTTTCTCTTAAATGTTGTTTTTGAGCTCGTTTCCGAAATCCAAATAACGAATACTAATATAAAAATTAAAAAAAGTGTATAATTTATTTATATTCACAAATTACTCGGTGTTGAATGTATTTTTTAATTGACTTATTATTTACCTTATATGTAATTCCTAATAAAATTAATGTTGCAACAAATATAAATGGAATTAAAATTAATTTATTTAACATTGATAAACTTGTTGATGTTGAATCAGAATCTGATACTTCAATTTCAGGGCCTAATGTTTCAGTTTCAGAACCTAATATTTCAGTTTCAGAACCTGATATTTCATTTTCAGAGCCTGATTCTGTCGTTTCACTCGGCGAGACATCTTGTGGTCCATTAGGACTTGAAGGAATTTCCATTTTTTTTTCCGTTATAAGTTCTGGAAGTGATGTTCGTATAGTAGGGTAAATATTATAGGTTTTAAAAGAATTATAATCATTTGATAATGTAGACAATATTTTATTATATGAACTATCTTTATTATCATTATCATTAAGGAGTTTTTGATATTCAACAACAAATTTATTAGCATGTTCTAAACATGTTTTGCCACCGTCTGTTTTATCAGCATTATTAATCATATTGCATAAGGTTTTAAATGCTTCATAAAATTTATATATATTTTCATTAGAAATATCCATCACATAATTGTGCTTATTTATAAGCTCAATATAGTTTTTATACTTCGTAACACCATCTATATGATTTTGATACTCATTGGCATTTTTCATATGTTTATTGTAAAATTTATTTATATTTGGAAATTCTGTATTTAACTTTTGATTTAATTTATATCCTAACCATGTCATAATGTATATAACAATATCAATCTTGTCATTTGCATTATTCGCAAATTTATCATAATCCCCATAAAATTGATTCAATAACCATAAACATCCAGCATGGATCTTATTGATATCAGTGTTACAATCATTATTAGGGCAATAATTTTTGATTGTTTTACCACTAATATAATATTCTCCAGATCCATTTAATTCATCGGGGAAAAACTTCCACAAAGTAGCAAACTCTCCACACTAAGAAACAATTTTAAAAAATCAAATAAAAATGTCTATTAAAATGAACGTATTATTAATTTATAGATAATACAATATCAAAAATGTGTAATAACAAACATTTTTATTCAATAAATTGTATGTACCACTTTACTAGTTAACATATTGGAAATTTATTTTTGAACTATAAATTAAGGCATCATATTAATTTCATATATACTGTATCAAAAAAGGGGACGTAAATTTGGATTCTCTATATAACAATTATCTGTAGTTAAACACATTTTATTTTTAGTATTAATTTAAAATTAATGTAAATTAATAATACAATAGTAAGTTTATATATAATTTATTGAAATTAGCTAAACTGCCTTAAATTGGAGATATCTAGTACATTTTGGTCATATCTATAACATAATTTATGCTTAAATTCATGATTATTAATAATATCCATTATAATTTTATTATAAAAATTTAAGTAATTTTGCAACGAGTTTAAAATACTTCCTCTTATATTTATGTCTCAATATAGAAAAATACAAATTTGTTTCTCATGTTTTAATAAATACATTTATGCCTCTGAACCTGTAAATATGTAAAAAATAATAAATCTATTATTACTATAATCATTAAAAGTATATAAATAGTAATTTTTAAAAAAATATTAAATACTTATATACTTGTTTCAAATACTATATACCACTGTTTTATTAAAATTATAATATTTTCAAATTAAATTACATACTCTATTTTCTATGCAAATTACATAAATTTATATTGTTTTAATGAATGTATATAAATTCATAATCCATTTTAATGATTCCTATAACTTTATTTTTATTCATATATACTTCAATTTATAAATATAACTTATTAGGTAATTTTATAATTTATTTTACGTATATTTTCCTCTGTTAAAACAACGATTAACACTGAACCCGTACTTATTAATATATTTATAAGATTAAATAAATCTTTGAATGTAGATTGATTTTAAAATCATACTTAGTAAATATTAAATATATAACATATAAATAAGTATTGATACAAATTTTAAAGTATAATAGAAAACGATGTTTAATTAAGTTGTCATATTGCCCTTTAAGAGAAGAGAGATAAGATATATTTGTTCTTTTAATATATAAATTTAGATAATTATTCGTTAAATTTCTAAATAGTTCATTTTATCTTATATATTTTATTGTTATAGTTACCAATGTATATGCATTCAAATAATTTATTAAAAATTCTATATTTTGTTCATTCTACGATAAAAAAATGATAATTCATTAATCAATGATAATATAATATGAAATAATAAAATGTCATTTAACGTTAATTAAGTCTATATCCTTTTCTCTATTTATCCAGTTTTTTATAATATAAAACCACACATCTCAAATTGGATCTTTAACAAATATATAAAAATGATACATTTATAATGTATTATTATGTGTCTTTTCGATAATATTAATGTTTAATTATATTAATTTTCCACAAAAAACAATATTTCAATATTAGTTACTAGTAGAGTAATTTATTATATTATATTATATTATATTTATAGGCATATAACAATAACGTTATTCTATATATCATATTACTTATAATTATTAGAACAAAATATAATATTAAACTTTATTAATATACTTATATTTTATTTTTTAACTATTTTAAAATATAATTTATTTATACCTCAAAATTATAAAGCTTAAAAATTAATAGTGATTAATCTATTATTATACATTTATGATAAATAAATTAAAGCATATAAAGCAACTTCTATTAACACTAATTTTAATACCAATACAAAGGGAATACAAAAAGAGAATAATAACTACAATTAAAACTTAAAAAATATTGTATATATAGTTCAATTTTATGTATTACTAAAAATGTTAAATGCATAAACATCTTCTATAGATATCGTTGTGTTGTCAAACCCCGATCGATATTTTGTGAATCTATATTTTATGACTACCTATTATATATTGGTAATATGTTTAATTAACAATAAAAATATTCCCATTAACATGAAGGTATATTATAATGTAGATGAATATTCAAAATGAATTTTATTATAATAATACCCAACCTCATATATAATGCTATTATTACAGTTCAGCTGGCGTAATATAATTTAAATTAAAACAAATATGATACAAATTATAAGTTTTACTAAATAAAATTTTGATCAAATAAAGAAACATATTATGATATGCATAATTCAATATATCTATGGGTTATCAAGGCTTATATAATAGGCAATTGGGATATTGCATAATACGACTTCATATATAGCCAATATCTATATTAATATATGAAATATAGATATTTTATTTTAATCATATTAAATTAATATTAGCACGCAATTGTATATATTATGCTTTATGGAAAATATGTTATACACACCCTCTCATATTAATGGCTATATCCCCTTTTTGTTGCATATTTAGACATAATCTCGAAGTTAAGCATACGGGGATGGTACATATATTTAATTAGTATCCAAAGACCACAAATATGGTAATATTATAAACAAATCAATAAAAATATACCTTAACCCAAAACATAGATTCCATAGAACAAATCTATAATCCATAGTACAGAACCCTGACCCATATAACATGAACACCTCGACATTAAGAATATATAATTAAAAAATAAATTAATTATATATATATTTCTTGAGTTTACAACTTTATGTTTCATTATTTTATTTTTAAATTTTATTTATTTGTATTATTTTTAATTTTTTGTATATTATGTTTTATTATTAAAAGGAAATTTATAATTTATATTAATTTATAAAAAAGCCTGGGCGTCAATATTACTACCAATAAATAATTTTTATAAAATTAAAAATTCTGCTAGAAAAATGTTATTTAGTAAAATTTGTATTAAAAGTGATAAAAAAATCATAAAATGTGTGATTCTCTTAATATAAATTTTAGCATACTATTATTATGATGAGGTAAAAAATATTGTTATTATAGTAGCTTAGTGATATATAAAATTAATTACATTCCTCAGATTAAATTAATTATTTTAATATTTAAAAATATTATAGACATGTTTTATATAAAAAATTATCCATTATCAAAGAAATTTTGTAAAACAAATGGGAAAATATATAAAAACAATTATTTTAATATAATTATTAATGCAAGTATATATAATTATATTAAAACAAATATATATTTTTATATTATTTTCTTATTTTTATATTTTATTTTAAATGATTGATCTTCTATTAGGTAAAAACAGCATTGTTTTTTTTTATTATATATAAATATAAGTATATATGTAATTCCATACATAATGGGATGCTTTATAAATTTTAAATTGAATTTAATCAATTATAAAAATATAAAACTTGAGTATTCATAATGCTATATGTTAAAAATATCATTTATATAATATAATTAAAATTTTTATTTTTAAATATTATAATATTAATGATATTATGAATAATAATATTTTTGATACTCATTATTATGAAAGCTTCTGTTATTGACGTTGTTTTGTGATTGGATTAATTAAATATAAAATATATTAACTTATAAATCTGATAAAAGCATACATTTTACCATTTAAATAATAGTTTTTTATACTTTATTGGAGAAAATTATTTGCTTCAATTTTAATTATACTTGTCCAGATTTTTGAGTTGTTAATTTTTAACTAAAAAAATGCTAATATATAATTTAAAATTTGTTTGTAAAGTTCAAAAATGAATAAATTTTATATTCAAATTGTTTTATTTCTTTTAATCATTTCCATATATGTGAATAATGAAACCCTTGCAGCTGAGTCAGCTCCAAGAAAAGATACAATACCAAAACCATTACATTGTTCTACGTAAGAAAATACAACAATATATATAATATATATTACATATTTCATTATGAAAATATTAAATATATGCTTGTGCATCAATGTTATAAATGCAATAACTTTATTTTTGTACACATTAAAAATATGTTCATTTTGATCAATGATAGCCCAGAAGAAATATATGAAAAAAACAAGCACTTATTATGTACCAAACCAGAAGAAACTATACAAGCAGGCGAATTTATGAATGAGGCTGTGGCACATTTAGACTATCATGCTAAAGATCTGTGTAAGTATAAATTATGTGGACGAAATCATAATTTTCGTATGTTTTTATATAAAAAAAAACATCAATACCATATAAATATTAAAAAAATAGAATATAAAGTTTATGATTCGGATAAGGTATCAATTAATAACCAATATTAAAGTTATAAACTAAATTAAAATTAAAAAATGATTAAAATTTATATGCATATATTTCTCTTTGTTTCCATTAGTACAATGAAATAATAAACGAGTTATGGGATCCTGATCATCCTAATTTTTTAAATACTGGCTCTGTTAAAAGTATACAAAACACAAATAATTAGTCAAATTAATATATTATTGTTACTATTTGTTCGACATTTCGTGATTTATTATTTCCATTGTTATGTGATACTATTTATTGTTTCCCATGTCTTCAAATTTATAATATTTTAATTTACATAATGCAAATTTATTATTTTTTTGAAAAGTTACCCGTGTGTACACTCCAAATTTAGTAATGATACAAAATCGTTACACAAGTTGTTGTTTTGGCCGTCAGAAATATTTTTATGCTTTAGCTACAAAGGTTGAAGTAAGGAAAACTTTCCTCTTCTATTTCGTTATAAATCATACTTTTCGTATTATTCACAATACTTTATGCAATATATTTTTATTAATTCTGTAGATATCAAAAGATACAACTGTAATTGCCATATCTTCAGCAAATATAAATGATCACAACCCTTCCAATGAAAATTATCAAAACAAAATCATAAAAGAAGCAAATTTATTCAAAACTGACATTGATTCTGAAGATGATATTAGAAAAGGAAAACTAAAAAAAACGTTTGTTAACATAGCTGGATACCTCATTAAAAAATGCAGCAAATATGTTGATATCACCTATATCGAATCTGTAATCGACATACAAATTTTAATAATATAACAATTTATTTCAACATTTGTTAAAAAAAATGTTGTTTTAAATAATGTAGATATTTATAATTTGCAAACAAATCAAACATTTTATATATTCATACATTTATCTTTTCTTTCTTAGATCGATGGACATCCTTCCCTTTATAAAAAATGCATTTTTAAAAAAATTTAAGATTATTTACTACCTCATAAATAAACATATATTTATATATATTTTTCATAACCATAACACTAGAAGATTTATTTCCAAGCATAATGGTCGCTTTAAATTACCATCATAAAACATATTTTTCCATTTTGAAAAAGTTTATATATATTTTTTTATGCCTTTTAATATTAGGATACATCTATATGTATTAATTTTGTAAATACTACAAATATAACTTTTATTATTTATGATATTCCTTTCATTTAATGCTTATCACCTTTGTTTGTTTAAAAACATAGACATCATATATAGCCTAAAATTTTGGCGGATATGCCATATATTTAAACGGTTTTTTATTTATGTATACTATTTAAGAAAATGTTAAACTAATAAGTGTTTCAAAATTAAATCAAACGAAACACATAAACCTCGGAAAAATACTATTATTAATACCATCAATTATTTCTTATTTTACTCATACATAATAACTCTTTGAAACTTTCAGCATAAATACAATATTCATGCTTTCTAAAAAAACAATGTATTTATGGTTATTAAATATACCTCATAAGAATCACACACATCACCATCTTATATATATATTTATTTAATAGATTTTCAGGCAGCCAAATATTATTAAATATGAACAATTAAACCAACTTGGGCCCAGAAATAGAACCATAAACATCTTAACACCGAGAAAATTATAACTAAAAAATGAAGATGTTTTATGTTGTATTTTAAGCTTTTTATTTTATATTATGTACCTTGCTAAATAAAAAATATGTTTTATAATTCACATAAATTTGCAAAAAATATGTATCAATACTACTAGCAATGCACAATTTTTATCGTCTTATGAACTGTATTAGAATATATAATATAGTGAAATTTTGATTAATATCGATAAAAAAATAATATAAAACAGGAGCTACCATAATGGAAATTTTATTAAACTATTTTATCACGAAATGAAAAATATTATTATTGTGGCATTGCACTATAAATAACACGCATGCACAATTGTGTTATAATTTTTGGATTAAGTCAAACCCTTTTGATATTTAAAAATATAAAAACCATAATTAAATTCAAAATAAACACATGCTTATTTTTTAATATAATTATTAATTTAGTATCCTTCCTATCATAGTCGTTCATTTACTAGTGTATGCATCAATAATTATATTAAAATGATGTTTATCAAATGTTGCATTAAAATTTATAATCTATATTTTAAATTATTAGTTACTAGTTAAAACAACACAGAAAAGGCTAATATAGGATTTTCGGCATATGTGCAAATATAACCCCACATATCGCCATATATATATATATATATATATATATTTTAGTTTTAATTCAAAGAACTATAAAATAAAAAAATTGTATATTAATAATGCAACATTAAAGATGCATAATTAAATTTATTTATTTTTATCATTATAACATTTGATAAACCAAAACCCATAATATTATACACATTCGTTATTTATGAAAGCTTCGGTTATCCTCTGCCTGCAACAAACTAATTAAATATAAAATATGTTGAATTTATAAATATAATAAAGTTATAAAAAACGGACATTTAAATATATATTTTTATTATTTTTTCGAATATTTGTTGCTTCGATTTCAATTTTATTTACACAACTTTTCGAATTCCTAATTTATAGTTTTTAATCTAAAAAAAATATAAATAAATTTATTATTATTTTGTTTATTAAAATCGAAAATGAGTAAAGGATATATTAAAATCATTTTTTCCCTTTTAATCTCATCCATATATGTGACCAATAAAGCCCTTGCAAGTGAGGCCGTTTCAAATATTGAAGCTTTACAAAGATTGATTCAATTATATAAGGAGTAAGAATATATGACAGTGTATATATTCGCATCGAATATAATGTGTATTTATGAAAATGTATATCTACATAAGATTGAATAATAAACATACCACTCTATAAATCCATTTATCTTTTTTCTTTACAAATTAAAAGAACGTTTCCTCCCTACAATGATTATTTAGAAAAAACAAGTGACCAACAACCCTTCAACTTATGTATGTGTCCTAAACAAACTGAAATAGCAGAACAATTTATGGATGAAGCTGAATTGTTATTACAACAGCATGCTGCAAGTACAGATGATTACAAATTATATCATAAATACGATGATGATTCAATTGAATATTCTAAGAGACATGGAAATACAATCATTTATAAATTTAATCATAAAATCAAATATCCCAATAAGGTATGAATTAACAAAGAAACATTTTTAAGTCATGAAATTAAGTTCAAATTAAAAAATAATTACTACATATATATATACTTTTTTTCTGTTCATTAGTATAATGATATAATCGACATGATATGGAATCCACGTGTCAACTATTTTGGTGATAGAATTATTAAAGGTATTAACCAAATAATCGATTAATTTATATACGATTCCCAATATCCATTATTTCGTCTTTTTTTATTTCCAATATTCTATAATACTGTTTTTTATTTGTCAGTCGTTAATTTTCGTAATATCCTAATTTACATATATGTAAAAATATAATTTTTTTTAGAAAAAATTGTACGTGAATACTCTCCAAATTTAATGATGATCCTTCACCGTTACAAAAATGATAATATATCGTTCCATGGATATTACTATGCTTTGGCCAAAAAAGTTAAAGTAAGGAAACGATTTTTTTCGTTCATCCCTCTAAAAATGAAAAATTCCACATTATATAGTACAATTTATACAAAACATATACATTTTTAATTCATTTTTAGGTATCAGACGACACAACTATAATTGTATATGCATCATCTGATATAAAAGACTTCGACCAGCTCGATGAAAACAAATATACAAACACTATTGTAGAAAGTGCAACCTCATTCAGACCAACAATTTGTTCAGAAAAGGATATTAGAAATGAAGAGTTGAGAAAAATGTTTGTTAACTTATCTGGATTTATAATTAAAAAAAAAACTGATTGCGTTGATATCACCTATCTCAACTCTGTAAGCAATCTACAAATTTTAATAACTTAATCATTTTATTCAACAATTTAATTTGTTATTTCGTTATACTATTTTAACATTTATAAAAAATACATACCATTTATATAAATGTAAATATTTATAATATATATTCATCCACATAAAACTATAATATTTTCTTTTATATATTTATCCATTTTTCTTTTTTGTTCACAGATTAATATTCATACCCCTGTTTTTGAAGATTTATTATTTAGAATAGTTCATTCATCACAAATACTAAATATTATGAATATAACCACCATAATTTCCAATAAATAAATGTGCATTCCTCATAATGTGTTTGATCATTTTAATGCTGTAATACATTATTAATAAAATAAATATGCTTTCACATATGATTTCTATTTTAAATTATTGCCATAACCACATTTTTTAATACAGTTTGATTTCTATATAATTTCTTTACATCATTTTAATATAAGGATGCATATATTTATTTTGGTGAACACCATAAATATAACCATTATAATTTGTGAAAAATATTTCTGTATTCTACCTTTTCATATTAATATTGATAATCCTTTTATATGTAAAAATGTATAAATTAGTAATTTTATGGTACTATTTCCCTTATTTTCATTATTCTTATACAACTCCTCATTGTTATTATCAAGCTTAGAAATAATTAACTATATCAATCACAATCCTCTAAATCATATATTAATGATTTGTTTTGTCTTTCTTTTTTTCTCTCTTAAATTTTCTCTTTGGAAGTCTTTTCAAATTCCAAATAATGAATACTAATATATTTTTAGAGTTATAGAAAAGGAAATTATAATTCGAAATAAAATGAATCGACTATACAACATTGTTTTATATATATTATTAAAATTCATATATTTATATTATAATGCTACACAAAATTACTTATATTAATAAGCAGTTTACTTATCATTTTTAATGTTTATATTGAGTTTTAAATACGAAGCCATATATTTTTAACACTAAAATAAAAGTTAATTAAATTTATCATTCTAAATAATCGTCTTTTCTTTTATAAAAAAAATTAACAAACAAAATAAATTATAAATGTACAGGGTTGACCTCCATGAGCTTGTATATATTTAATAATTCCATTTTCTCATTGATGCAATTTACGATTTTATCTTTTTTTCAATTTATAACTTTTTCATGTTTTTTCCTTCTCTTCATTCTCCCCCAGATTCTTATATTATACATTGTAATTATTTAAATCAGGGTTATCTTCTAGGACCAAAACGATTCCAATATTTGATTAATTGTCCATAAATTATTAACCCCAAATTAACAATAAAATACAAAAAGTAAACAGTTCATCGGATTTACCATTAAGTTATATTAACATGCAATGCAATTCTTATAATTTTTCAAAATATTTTTCTTTATTCGTTCCTTTTCATAGTCATTTTCGTCCTCATTTTTTCTCTTACATATTTAGATTTAATATGAATCTTAAAAACTAAAATTTATTCTATACATATTTTTAATAATTAGTTTCCTACATACATTTAAAACAGTTCCTTAAATTAATAAATATTATCAAATTATTAAAAATTATTCAAAATCAAATGCAATATAATATTTAATCCGAACACAAATATGGGTTCGACAAACATAATCTCAACCCTGTTCCACAACATAAAAACTATATAAAATTATGCAAAAACTACATATTTTCAAATAGACAGCTTCTTAGAATATATCAATCATTATTACTATTCCTAGATAGTCACTACTCTTCGAATCATATATTAATGATTTATTTTCTTCGTTATTTTTTTGATTCTTAAATTGAGTTTTTGAATCCTTTTCCGAAAGTCAAATGATGAACGCTAATATAAAAATAGTAAAAAATAAATGTTAATTTTATAGTGATGATATATATTTTAAATAATATATTTTTATTTGGTTTGTTATTTACCTTATACACAATTCCTAAATATATAAGTAATGCACAAAAAATAAATGTCATTGGGACTACTGAAATTTGTATAGATGACTGTCGTAAAAATGTTTTTGTTGCTCTTTCTGTTGGAAGAATTGGAAATTTTTTAGATTGATCCAAATTTTTATCACACTTAGTTTTTAAATTATTATAATCAGTTGATAAAAAAGACAATATTTTACTATATAGGGTATTTTCAATGTTATAATAATCGTTAATCTCTGAATATTTATTGAAAAAATGAATAGCATTGCCTGATAGTGTGTTGTCATATACATTCCTTGTAACATTATCATGTATATTACATAATAATTTGAATGCATCATAAAAATTAGACATATCTTCAATATTAATATTCAAAAAATCCTTTTGTTTATCTATGATTTTCTTAAAATTTGTACATTTACTGACATCATTTATAATACTAGTATACTGTTGATTATCATTTACATGTTTAGTATAAAAATCGTTTATTGTGGTGAAATTGTACTCTGAGTTTTGATTTAATTTATAAGATAACCATGAAATAATATATAGAAAAATTGTAATCATCTTATTTTCATCAGAAGGTGTCTTTTGGAATTTAGAACAATTTTCCTCAAATAACCATAAAAATCCAGCCATAATTTTATCGAGATTAGTATTGCAGTTTCCATTAGGGCAGTATTTTTTGAGACTACTACTACTTTTAAAATCAATTTTTGCGCTTTCGCCTAATTCATCGGGTAAATACGTCCTCAAAACAACAAAGTTTCCACACTAAGAAATCATTTTAAAAAAATTGATAAAAATATGTATTAATAAAATGTTATTAAAATAAAACTTAATGAGGTTTATAGGAAATATAATATAAAAAAGTGTATATACTATATCATCATCCATTATGATCGAATATAATTTATAATCTCTAGGTAAGGGGGTACCATATATATTAAAATAGGTAATACAATTATTTACCCCTATATGCAGCACTTATATGTAGATAAAAATATTTTTATTATTATTAATTTCAATTTAAAATTAATATGGAACAATGTACAATTTTATGGTAGTTAGATAAATTCCCTTATTTTTGGGGGTGTTTAAACAATTTTTATCATATGTGTATATAATGCAATTTTGCATAAATTGTTATCCTTAATAACACTTATATGAGAATTATTATAAAAATTAAAGTAGGATTGTAATGAGCTTAGAATATATCTTCTTATACATATGTTTTAATATAGAAAATAAACAACGTCATATATTTTGCTTTAATAAATGGTGCACCAAAACTTAAATACTGTATAAATCTAAAAAATATAAAATTCTATTATTACTATAATCCTTAAAAGTATATAAATAGTTGTTTAATATGATGGATTAAATTTTTATATACTTGTTTCTTATAATATATAATACATTTTTTTCTAAAATGATAACATTTACAAAATAAGTTGCATTGTTCCCTTTTTTAATTACATATACATAATTTTAATATTATTTTTATTTAATATATATCCATTCCAATTATATTTAACATTTTCAATAACTTTATTTTTATTCCTATATACTTAAATTTAAAAATATACCTTATTGGGTAATTTTATAATATATTTTGCACATCTTTTCCACGATTTAAAACGACGGATAGTACTGAACCCGTATTTATAAGCTTAAAAGCCTTTTAATGTAGATTGATTTTAAAATATTACTTAGTAAATATTAAATATATAACATATAAGTAACTATTGATGGAAATTTTAAAGTATAATAGAAAACTGTGTAATTAAGTTGTTATATTTATATTTTAGATAGGATAGATAAGGGAAGTATGTGTTTTTAAGACAAGGTTGTAATCATATATTATTTATCTATTCTATATAGGTTAATTATGTTTTATATTTTATACCATTAAAGCTTTGAATTTATGTATATATTAAAATTATTCATTAAAAATGACTTATAATTATTACTTTTCTAAATATGTAGTTTGCTTTTATATCTCATAATAAACTATATTTAGTTCTATAACAGAAAACTATAGAATTATTAATATTATTTAGCTTGGTAATACTAATTTTAATTTAACACGTTAAAAAAATACTGTTAGAATTGTAATATTTCATTTTATGTTTTGTGTATACAATTTTAATCTTATCATACCTTTGAGAATATATATAAATACTGTATATCTATGTAATCGAATTAAATAAACATAATATTTTTTTTCGGGGTTAATAATATATCGATCTAATATTATTATTGTTGTTTCGGTCATACCACTGTATACTACAATGAAATAATTAATTCAATCAAGAATAATATTTTAAATCAATTAATAATTTTCCTTGTTTCATAGTTTTTAAATCAAGTATTTTAGAACATATATTATTTCGCAATGACAATATATTTAAGTTATATATTTCTAGCTTTTATATATATAATAACCTAATAAAAATATTATTAATTCAAATTAAATTAATTATTACATATCTGTTCTATATACTTTTCAATAATATATAATTGTATATATTTCCCAAATTTAACATATTTCAGTGCTTAGTTATTGATACAATGTTATATATATATATTAAAAAAGTAACGCTATTCTATATGTCATATTAATTATAATCATTATAAAAATTATTAAAACAAACTATAACATTATATTTTATTATATATTTATATTTTATTTTTTAACTATTTTAAAATATAATTTATTTTACCATAAAACTACAAAGCTTAAAAATTAATGCTGATTAATCTAATATTATACCTTTCTAGTAAATAAATTAATGTATAGAGAACTATTTATATCAATATAAATCATAAATTTAAAATAAATGCAAAGTAATGAAATGGAAAAAGTGGGTATTATATATTTTTGTAATTTATAAATTTATTATACATATATCTATAGTGTATTTTTATTGTATTATTAAAAACGTTAGATGCATAATAATATTTTATAGACATCGTTGTATTGCCGAATCTCAACCGATATTCTATATGTCTATATTTGATGACTACTTATTATATATTGGTAATATGTTTAATTAATCTTAAAAATATATATTAATCAGAATATATATTGTAGCGTAGAGGAATATTCAAAATGAATCTAAATATATGTTATAGACTCATATATAAGATTATTATACTATTCGGTTATAAATATACGATTTGAATCACAATAAATATGATACAAATAATAAGTTTTACTAAATAAAATGTTTCACCAAATAAAGAAATATATTGTGTTATCCATAATTCAATATAGTTCTGATTAACAAGTTTTGTACAATAGACAATTATGATATAACATAATATGAATTCATATATAGCCAATATCTATATTAATATATGTATTATAACTTATAAAATATGTTACCCAAATTATTACATATTAGCTTATGCCCCTTTTTGTTTGCATATTTAGACTACATCTCGAGATCAAACATACTGGATGGTGCATATATTTAATTAGTTTTCAAATTATTCAAAATCAAATAAATATACCCCAAAATCTAACTCAAAACGCAAATTCAGTGAACGAAACTATAACTCATAATACATAACATTAGCCAATAATACAAATACATGATCCATAAAGGATGAACACTTCGGCATCAATAATATTATAATTAAAAAATAAATTAATTTTATGTGTGTATATATATATTTCTTGACTTTACAACTTTGTTTCATTATTTTATTTTTATATTTTATTTATTTGCATTTTTTAAAATTTTATATATGCTATGTTTTACTATTAAAAGGGAATTTATAATTTTTATTCATTTATAAAAAAGCCTGGGCGTCAATATTACTGCCAATAAATAATTTTTATAAAATTAACAATTTTGCTAGAAAAATGTTTAGTAAAATTTGTATTAAATGTGACAAAAAAATCACAGATGTGTGATTCTTATAATATAAATTTTATCAAGCTATTTTTATGAAACATTAGAAATAATTGCTGTAACAGTGGGGAATGCGTATAAATATAATGTAATATTCATCTTAAAATAAATTTCTTTAATATTTAAAATTATAAAAATTTGCTTTATACTTAAAAAAAACAGGAAGAAATAACTAAACAGCTGTTTTATATAATAATTATTACAGTTTGCATTTCTAGCATGGATATTTATTCATTAATATAATTGTCTGTGTATATTAGATCAAACCTAGTCAAGCATTGCATTAAAACTATATATATTTTTTATATTATTATCCTACCTGTATATTATCAACTTTCTATTAGGTAAATAAATGTTGGTGTCATATAATATACGTTTTTTCTATGCATCCATAAATTTCACATATAATACACAATTGAATAAATTTCAGTTTTATTAAGTTGTGAACTATAAAAATAAAAAGTTTGAGTACCTATAATGTCCATATGAATAATTTTATATATAACTAAAACAATTTTTTTAGATATATATTATAATATTTTTGATATTTAATATTTATAAAAGTTGCAACAATTACCGTTCCCTTATATGCAACGGTTTAAATAAAAAAAAATTAATTTGCACATTCTTTTAAAAAATTCTTTTACTTTAATTTTTATATATTATAATATATTATATTATATTTTATATATATAATTCTATATATAATTGCAATATTATTATATAAATTTCGACAATAATAATTAAATAGCTAGCATTTAAAGAGACGAAACTTAATTAATGTAGAGAACACAAAGCCACCACCAAATTTTATATTCTATGTGCATTTATTAGTATATAATAATATTTAAAAAAATTATTATTTTAAAAATCTGATAAATGCATGAAATAAATAAATAAATTTTAAAAATTATTTATATTATTTAAATAAATATTAAGTTTTATAATTTTTTCGAAAATTGATTGGCTCCGATTTAACATACTTATACAACCTTTATATTTGTTAATTTTCAATTTCTAAAAAATATATTAATATTTTACTTATCAAGTCCAAAAATGAATAAAATATATATTAAGATTGCTTTGGCACTTTTAAGTGTAGCCGGATATATGCAAAATATAGCATTTGCAAGCGAATATGCTCCAAGCGTCAATTCGTAAGAAAATAATGGCAACATATATATTTATATCGAGTATAAATATATATTTACTGTTTATTATGAGAATATTATATATATTTTGTGAATGTGTATATGTATAACAATTGAAAAATCAAAATAACTTTTTATAAATATATATTTTTTTAAATTAAAAATGCAAATAAATTTAAAAATATATTTCTTTCTCCATTTGTAGTTCAACTGAAGTTAAAGAATACATATTTATCGAGCCTAATGAAGCTGAACAAGCAGAATATATTATGGACGAAGCGTTAGATCTTGTACAACAACATGCCAAACATACAGATGACTACGAGTTATACTATAAGGAAGATGAAGGAGCAATTATATATTTTAAGAGCGTAAACGGTACCGAAATTGGAAAACTTGAACTTACAATCCCTAACCCTGATAGTGTATGAATTAACAAGCAATAATTTTTAATTCATGAAATTATTTTAAAATAAAAAAATATAATTGTTAATATATATTTTTTGTTATTATTAGTATTCTGATATAGTAAACATGTTATGGGATCCTAATGGCGCAAAGAACTTTGATAATTCATTCGTTAATGGTATATAATTAACATATTTAATGTGGTTATCAATTTTTATGATGCATTTCATGTTTTGTTATTATCAATGTCTAATCTGTTATTTAATATTTTTCATTTTGTTAAATTTAATTATGTTTTAATTTGCATATATGCAAAATTATAATTTTTTTTTAGGAAAATTTTCTCGAATATACAATAAAAATTTAGTAATTAGACAACAACGTTACGAAGGTCTTGTTAAACTATGGCACGTATATTATTATGCATTAGCCAGCAAATATGAAGTAAGGCAATTTTTCTTTTCCTTCATCCTTCTAGATATACTTTTTTTTCATATGATTATATCCTAATTTATGAAAATATACTTTTATTAATTTATAGTTATCAGAAGACACAACCGTAATAGTCTTGGCTTCATCAAATGTGAATGATGGTGATAACAGAACCTTTGAAACATATGTAAATCCTATCGTAAAAAGTGCAAGATCATTCAATCCTGAAGTTCATTCTGAAGAAGATATTAAAATTGGAAGATTATACAAAACATATATTAACTTAGTAGGATTCATCATTAAAAAGGAAGACGATTGTGTTAAAATTACCAATATCAGCTCTGTAAGCAATATACAAAATTTAGTAACATAATTTTATTTCACCATTATCAAAAATATATACTTTCTATATAAATGTGCATATTTATAATATATCTATTCATTCACAATAATAATGGAGCATTTTATATATTTATTAATTTTTTTTTCTCAGATTGATCATTGTCTTCTTCCTGATACCCCAGAAAAGGCTATTAGAAAATTGACAGCCAAGAGAATGTTAAATATGATCAATTTAAGGGATATCTTTTAAAATTTTTATACTTATATTAATAAAATAAACTTATTTTCATGGGTTATCCTTATTTTAAATTGTTGTTACAGAACACCATTTGGTTTTTAAATAGTGTTTGATTTGCATATATTTTGTTTTTAGTTTATATTGTAAAGATAAATATATATATTTGGAAACAACCATGTAATGTTTGTGTGTATTTATGTGACTATGAAAAACTAAATAATATGCTTCATGGGCACAAAATATTAAATAATGAATTTATATATTTTATTTTAAAGAAAATTTATGGGTTCTAGAGAAATAAAAAAACATATACACATATGTGTACAAAATGAGATAACAAAATGTTTATTATATGAATTATAAGCATAATATTCATTTAAATAAAGTCTAAAACAAAATTATTATGCTAATTGAACGCAATTCACATATATATGTACTTATTTTTTATTTAATAAAAAATGTCCTTTTTGGAAAGTCTATAAATCATGTTCCCTTTGAATATTTGTAGCACATATTTAAATTTATCTTTACCTTTATAGTTTTCAAAAAAAAAAATATATCTATATTATAATAATTTCCTGATCCTAATACTGCTATATTGCAAATATATTCACGTAATAATTGTACATGTATAAAATATTGAATGTATTCCGTCTAAAGGGAGATAGTATTGTTCATATAATGATCATTGCTATCATTGATATTTTTTAAAATATGATTGCTGATAATCTTTCTATATATTTTTTTTTTAATAATTTTTATATAAACAATAAATATTTATGAATAACTATAAAGCATTTGGATAAGTGTACATATAAAATATAATAATATTTCCTATAAATTCACACTTTTTTATTATTCTTCAATTTACAGAATACATTTTTATATTTTATTTAATGAGTCTTAAATGTTACAAAGTGATATTTATAAAAGTTAATTATTATTGTGTAGTATTGCAAAAAAAGACAAAAAATGCTAAATTGGTGTTTACAAAACAATGATTCCCCAAAATATATTAATAAAACAAATACACAGTGTCATATTCAAATTGTGTGTTTAAAGCTTACATTTTATGTAAAATAATAAAACAAACGTAAAAATATGTTATAAGACAAAACATAGATTGGAAATGCATAATCATGTATTTTATGAATATGCATGTAAAATATAAACATCCATATATAATATAAAATTATATTCATACAAATAATAAATACTATTACTATAGCAAACATATCAATATTATTTCAATTATTAATTATTTTCGAAACATTCTTTCACAAATTCTATACTGTAAATAAGTATAAGTAACGCAAAAATTCATACAAATATATATATTAGTACTTTCTTCAAATATATAATCAAAATATATTACATGTATTTTAATAATTACATGATAAAATTATAAACTTAAAATATGAGGTCGTAAATGTAGAAAAAACCACCATAATACATTCGTCTAGAGGTATCACATGTCAAGCATTGTAATTTAAGTGATAATTATAAATAATTATTTTGTTCGTTTTTTAGTTCGATATCACTTGAATTAATTACTATATGAAAATTATTCACTTGGTTTATCATTTGAAGGTTGTTTTCATTATAGTTGTTTAGAATCTAATAAAAGCTTTAAATGTTCTGGATTTTTTAAATAATAGCAACGATCCGCAACCTTCATCACCGATGTTATCATAGAAAGAGATTCATTGTTATTTGAAGATTTGTTTTCAAATTTTTCTTTATTTTTTGGAATACTGTCACCTAGAACAATTCCATATCGTAATTTTATCCTAGGAATAGATTCATTGTTATTTGAGTGGCTTTTTTCTAATTTTTCTTTTATATGTAATATTGACATTAAGCCCTCTTGATCACCTTCAAACAGGCTATGCAAAAAATCATTCCACTCCAATACTTCCTCAGGAAGACATTCATTGTTATCTGAAGATTGATTTTTTTTATCTCTTTTAAATATATTAAAACATTTAAAAAAATTAAATCCTTTAGACTTTTTATCATCTGAAGATTCTTGAATCTTGGTAGAACCTAAAATGTAATTATTTTCTACGGTACATTCTGAAAGATTTCTATATCTAAATTTTTCATTGTTATTTATATCTATATTGTTTATTTTATATTCATCATCTACTTTCTTATTTTTCTTGACATATTTATTTAAATCGGCCTGAATATCAATAAACGTATTAATAAATGTATTTATTCATGTATACATAATAATATGTAAACAACTATATTTGTTATATAAGATGAAATAAAAATAAATCAATGTTCAACATATATATGTATATAACTTTTCGATATATATTTTTATTTGTTGTGTTTTTTTCCTTACATTATTTTTAAAACAGTGTATTGTTACTATCGAAATGATATAAGAAAAAACGGTAACTAAACTATATATTTTTATATTCATTTTCGTCTTATTAAAAAATATTTCTACGAAGTAACATGTTTTAAATAACTTCTATTTACAATTTTTTAAAATTCTATTACTGTTGTAAAATTATAATACTAATGTTTATTGTTAATTATGAACATGTTTTTTATATATTTTTAATAGTTATAATTTATATAAACAAATTATTTCGTATGTATGAAAGTATATTATAATCAAATTATATGTTGCTTCTATTTTAAAGGATCCACAACATTATATCCTGCAATTATAAGTTAACAGAATTAGTAATTTTTTTTTTTTTAGTATAAATAATAACAATAAATAAATAATATAATTTATTTTAAATGCATAAAAATGTATATATTTGTTCTGAATATTTTTTGTTTATTTAAACCATTTATTAAATATAACAAAATTATTTTTAATATTTAAAATATAAATAAATTAATGTATTAATTTACATGTATATATCGTCATATAAATATATAATAACTGCTATCATCAGAGACATAAATATACAATTGCTAAAATTATTATATTTATGTTTTTTTTAAAATAACACCCCATTTTCGTATATAATACATTATTTTAATTATAATCAAATAATTTTATGTAACAGATTCAACCTAAAATATATTTTTTACATATTTTTATATAAATAAGTCTTTAGAATAATTTAAAGGTTCATTTAATAACATGCTTGATATTTTATAGACTTATACTTTTATATTGACATTTGTCTACAAGCAAATTAATATATATTAATTATGGTAATAAAAAATTAGATGCATATATATTGTAAATCAATATATGCAAACATATGCAAAATAATTAACAACAGTTGTTGTTTGCATCTAAATACTTTCTTGTATGTTATACTTCTCAAGTGTTTAATATTATTTAATAATATTCCATATATTTTTTTTTTTTCGTTTTTTAAAATATACAGTCTCTATAGATAGACATGCAATCATTTTATTTATGTAATATACTTTTGAATATACAATATGAAGTATATTATTTCTATTAAAATAATGTAACATATTCATATTTTCAAATATACCTCGTATAAATCACAACGAATAATACATATGAAACCAGAAAGTCAAATACACTTAATAACCAAACGCTTTATTTTGTCGTATTCATTAAACACATGTTATAATACCTTTAATAGTTAAACATTATATTGACTTTATTTTTATAAATACTATTTAAATATAACATAAATATATCACATTAGTTAACATATAGAAAATTTATTTTATGCTTTATTATAAAATAAGAAACAAACTCTTGACATGTATCATATATACACAATACATCTTTATATTAATAGACAAATTTACTATTTATATTCTTTAAATTTGACTTCAAATATAACTTAATTAAAATTATCACTTTGGATAATTTAGTTTTCTTTTATAAACAAAAAAATTAACAAAAACAATAAATTAATAAATGATACAGGGGTTCCCTGCACAAGTATGTATATATTTAATAATCCCATTTGTTCATTAACTCAATTTATAATTATATTATTCGATACTTTCGATGGATTCATTTGTAACTTCCCCTTCGTTTTCATTTTCATCACACATTTTTACAATCTCTCTCATTCTTTTCAATCTTTTTCTTCGATCAGATGCTAAATTCTAACATAAAAATAGTAAAAATATATAATTAATTGTTTTTTTATGCATACGCAAAATATGTGTAATACATATTTTTTTAATTTTCTTTTTATTTACCTTATATATAATTGCTAAAGTAATGGGTAATATAATAGCCATAACTGAATATATAATCAATTTGTATTCTTTAAATGGATCTTTTGGTAATTGTATTTCAGATACGTCTTTTCTTACAACGATTCCAGGGTTTCCTATTTCAATTTCTGGACTAGGTTCTATATTGGTAGATCCTCCTAATGATTGATGTTGGTCCTCATGGGGAGTATTTAAAGTTTTTTCTTGTTCACTATTTGTTGAGTCAATTTCTGATGTAGAAAGTAATTGTTGTGAATAATCATTTATTTGACCAACTAACATTTGTGTTTGGGGGTCTTGTGGTTCTGATTCTTCGGCATCTGGTGGTTCGCTATCTGATAAAGGAGACATATCATCTAGTCCATTACTTGGTGGGTTATCCTCTAATATTTCAGTTTTTGGTGTTTCATTTGATTGCGTTCCTTCTTTAAAATATTCCATTATATTAAGACTTTTATAATAATCTACATAAGTATTATAACCCTCATATAAAGTAGGTAATACATTATCGTATAATTTTTTTTGAATATCATTAAATGAATTGGTAACATATGTTCTGTATTCTTCAATATAAGTTGTAATTAAATTCCCATATTCTTTTAAAGTTGACAAATCAAAAACATCGTGATTGTCTTTTGGGCTTGTAGATATATCTATTTGATCTTTATTTGTTTCTGACTCACTCCCTGGATTTATTTGACCATTATCTGAACCTTTTTGACTATCTGGACCTTTTTGATTATCTGGACCTTTTTGACTATCTGGATCTTTATGAGTATCTGGACCATTACTGACAAGCTTTAAGGCTGTTGGCACATCTTTTAATTTGCTACCACCTTTTAATGAAGAATATTCAGTTTTGGGGAATTGAATGCCTTTCTGCTGTTGAGATTCAGGCTCTGAAACTTTTAAGTTATCAGCTTTGCCTTCATGGGTCCTCTGTTGACTACCTTGATTTGTACTCTTTGGTGTGATTTGTATAGGTTTTACTGCTTTATGTTGACCACTCTGGATATTATCTTTATTTTTTGGTTTACACTCTAGACAATTGAAGTCAAATTCTTTAAAATCTTTCGCAAAATATAAATCTTTTTTATTTGGTATTGTAAGTTTTTGAAGATGATTTTCGAATATTTTATTTTTTTTTTCATTAATAACAGAATCTCTAAATTTAGTATATATTTTTTTTAAATTATCCAATAAATACAGATATGAATTACATTTAGGAATGTTATTGTAAAGGTTTCGGTATTGATTAAGACAATTCGCAGAATACAGATAAAGTTTCTTATGTTTATCATCATTTTTTTTATAATATTCAATTGTATTACATATATGACTAAGTAACGTATACAATTCACTCATATATCTAAGATTAGCATCTTTCAAAGCCCCTACATTCAATAAAAAATTCCAATATTTAAAATTCCCTATATATTTCTCTAAATATTTTTTGTAAGCCAAATTTAAAGTAATATTATTGGCTTCGTTTTTGTCTTCGTTTAAATTATATAATTTATTAGCTAACCACATCATAAAATATTCATAATTGATGCTTTCAGGATTCCATAAATTCATAAATATATGCCTGCCCAAAGCACCAATACTTTCGACCTTATTTGAGCATCGTCTATAGTGAGGGCAATATTCGCGATATGTTGGGGTTTCGTTAACTTTCTTCGTTATGTCAATATTACTCTTAATAAGCTTATCAGCTTCAAGAAATAACTCACACTACGAGAAAATATATATAAATTAATAAAAATATGCATTAATGCAAAATTTATTAAATAAAAATTAATATGATTTGTAGACAAAACAAATACAATAAAATAAAGGATAGACATGTTTTATTTTAAAATAAAATTATTTACCATTCTTTGCTCGCCCATTTTAATGGAATTTTGTTCTTAATCTGTAGATTGGAATCATATTGTTTTTATATAAAATATATATACTTCAACAAAATAAGTTAAACAAAGGCTTGATTCCTCTATATAAAATTGTCAGTAGTTAAACGCACTATTAGTATTATTCTAAATAATAATATTAATTTTAAATTAATATACAATAATATAATGAAATAAAACTTATGTCCACTTTTATTCCAACTTAGATAAGTATCATTATTTTGTGATTTGTTTGAATCATTTTTATCATATGCGAAATATCGCTATTCTTAATAATATTTGGAATAGCTTCATTGTATAATTTTGTGTAACCTTTCAACAAGTTTAAATAAAATATACCTCCTATTTATTATACGTTTACACATAGAGTATAAAGATGCATTTTTTCGTTTTTTTAATAAATTAATTTTCAAATTTTGTATTATTATAAATATTTAAAGAACCAAAAATACATTGCTGTCCGGATTTTTAAAAACATGTTTATGTTTCATCATTATATACCCTTAATGTACTACTTATATAAGTTATTATTCCTCGTGATATATTAATCTTTAATATTATTTCCAATATATGAAAAAAAAAAATCGTTTAAATTATAATATTTAATAAATAAATTAATATTATTTTTTCTAATTAAATGATACATTGTGTGCATTTATATTTAACCAATATGTAAATTAATAATTTATTTTAAAATGTGTAATAACTTTGTGTGTATCTTAACACTATATATAAATAAAATTAATGAATAGTTTTTAGTGCATATCTTATTTTATTTTTAAAATTAAAAAACATAATGTACAATTAGGTTAATTGAACTATTACAATTAAAATATATCATGAACATAAATTGGTTTGGGGGTAACAGTTAGTATATATAAAATGTGTATTTTCTTTTCATTCTGATTATTTAATATATAAATGATTAAAGAATATATTTTAAACATTAAAGAAAATATATATAATTGTTTTTGTACAATTTAATTTAAATATATTAACTTTAATTTTAAAATTGCATTCATACTTTGGTTGCAATATGAATTAATCTGAGAAACAATATAACAACATGGGTTGCGATTTTAAGTACACATTTATACTTATAACCTATACATATATTATGTATTGTACATTTTATAATAAAAAAGTATTCATTTTTAAATATAAAAACAATATATTTAGGGAAAGTTTTATAATTATTAATAAAATGTGCATTATTTTGCTTGATGGTATTAATACAACACTATCCGACTAAAAGTATAATATTCATTTTTCATTTTATCCAGTTGTCAGGCAGGTTACAAGTTTAATAATATATATAACTACCGTATATCCATGTAATCGAATTAAATAAACATAATATATTTGTTTACTTTTATAAACATATTGATATATTATTATTGTTATTCCCGCTACATCATTATATGTTACAAAAACATATGATTGTACTCAACAGAAATAGTTTAAATCTATGTAAAAAGTTTCCTTATTTCATCGTTTTAGAATAAAATATTTTAAAACATGTATATTCTCCTTCGTAAAACGAAATATTTATAATACATATTTATATATGTATAATAACAAAAAATATCACTAATTCAAAAGAAAGTAATTAAAACATGTAAGCTCTATAAATATACTTTTATACAATAGATATATGATGTTGCCATAATCTAACAATATACCAGTGCCTAGTTATTGATACAATATTTTGTTCATTTATATCTATAGCTTTTATAATAATAACAATTTTATATACATAACCTTTTGGAGTTACTAGGAAATTTAATAACGAAATGTATTATAAAATATATATATGTTCATTTTAACTATTATAAAATGTATTATGTCTTAGATAAATTATATGTTTCGTAATATATATAAATTGTGAAAATATTATTTATTGTATGAATAATATAAAATTAAACCCAAATCAAAACAAAACATTAACTAATAAAATATAAGTTAATAATAAATGTGTAGCTTCAAAACAAAAAGTTGTTAATTAAATTTATCATATAAATAATCGTCTTTTCTTTTATAAACAAAAAAAATAAATTAATAAATGTACAGGATCGACCTTCATAACTTTCTATATATTTAATAATCTCATTTTCTCATTGACGCAATTTACGACTTTACCATTTCTTCAATTTATAACTTTTTTCATGCTTTTTCCTTACTTCTCTTCATTCTCCCCCAGATTCTCATATTATACATTGTAATTATTTAAACCAGGGTTATCTTCTAGGACCAAAACGATTCCAATATTTGATCAATTGTCCCATAAATTATTAACCCCAAATTAACAATAAAATACAAAAAGACATAGTATAGTTCAACACATTTGCCATTAAGTTATATTAACATACATGCAATTCTTATAATTTGTCAAAATATATTTCTTTATTCGTTTCTTTTCATAATTATCTTCATTTTCATTTTTTCTTACATATTTAAACTTAATATAAATATTAAAAACTACAACTTATCCTATACACATTTGTGATAAAATGTTTACTATATATATATTTAAAACAATTCCTTAAAATAATAAATGTTATCAAATTATTCAAAATTATAAAAAAATAAATAAAGATGTAATATTTAACCCTAACCCGAATATGAGTCCCAAAAAATAAAAGCTATATAAAAGTATGCAAAAACTACATATTTTCAAATAAACAACTTCTTGACATATATAAATCATTATTTATATTCCTTAAATAGTCACTACTCTTCGAATCATATATGGATGATCCATTTTCTTCTTTATTTTTTTATTTTTTCTCTTAAATGTTGCTTTTGATCTCGTTTTCGAAATCCAAATAACGAATACTAATATAAAATGTTAAGAAAATTGTAATTTTTTATTAACGTTTGGATATATGTAATGAAATTATTTTTTAAATTCCTTATTATTTACCTTATAAGCAATTCCCAAGAAAATTGGTATTGCAGCAAATATCGATAAAACTGGAATTAATTTGTTTGTTATCGACGAATTTGATAATGTAGCTCCAAAGCCTTGTACAGAATTCTCTTCAGATTTTTCTACAGACTTATCTTTAGAACTTTGTACATGGCCTTGTATTGTTGTTTTCTCTGGAAGGGGTGGAAACTCGTTACATCCAAGTTCATTACATTTTTTTTTTAAACTATTATAATCATTTGATAAAGTAAGAAATATTTGACTACATGAACTGTTTTCAGTAATACTAGAACCGTCACTAAGCTCTTTATATTTTTTAGCAAATTCTTGAGCAGTTTTCAAATTTTTCGTGCAACTTGATTTGTCTGTATTACCTCCAGCATAAATTTCACATAATAATTTAAATGCATCATAATATTTAGACATTTCTATAATACTAATACTCATAATACATTCATTTTCTTTTATGAACTCCTTAAAATTATCATATCCCAGTTTATCTTTTAATGAATCACTACAATCATCACCTGATTCATTACATTTAGTATAATGACTGTTATTCTTTATATGCTTTTCATAAAAATCTTTTAGGTAGTTGATGTTATTAACATTCTTTAGATTTAACATATAACTTAACCATATCATAATATATATAATAAACGCTTTAAGCTCTTCATTAGTTAAACTATCAATATTATTAACAATAGTTTGCTTGAGCAACCATAGACATGCAGCATTTATTTTATCGAGATCAGTATTGCAGTTCTGATTAGGGCAATAATTTTTAATCTTTCCATTATCATGAAATTTTAAATTTGTAGTTTTGCCTAATTCATCGGGCAAAAAGTTTCTCAATGTACTAAATCTTCCACACTAAGAAAACATTTAAAAAATAATAATAAAAATATATGTTAATGAAACTCTTATAAAATAAAATTGAATGAATTTTATAGGTAATATAATATCAACAAATATAAGGAAAACCCAATTTTATTAAAAAATTATATACCATGCGATGATACATTGCAATTTTATTTTGTTTATAATATGTAGATTATGTAACATCATATTATTTTATATATTTTATGCTTAATAAATGACAAAATAATTGAACCATAGCATAAAATTGTCTATGGTTAAACATGTTATTATCATTTTTAATATTAATTTAAAGACAATATGGAACAAGATAATACTTTTATAGTAGTTAGATAAATTGCCTTATTTGGGGGAAGGGTTAATACATTTTTTATCATATGTATATATAATACAATTTTACATAAATTATTATCCTTAATACCTTTCGTTATAATCATATTACAAAATTAAAGTGACATAGTAATGAGCTTAGAATATATATTCTTATACATATGGTTTAATATAGAAATAAGCAATGTCATATTTTTTGTTTTAATATACTGCAAAAATCGAAATAGTTAAGAAATTCATTATTACTATAATAATTAAAAGTATATAAATCGTAATTTTTTTTAAATATATTAAATACTTATATACTTGATTCTAATACTATATACCATGTTTTATTCAAATTATAGTATTTTCAAAATAAGTATCATTATTCTCTTTTTTAATTGAATATACATAATTTTATTATTATTTTTATTTAATATATATAAATTTATAATCCATTTTAATGAGTCCTATAACTTTATTTTATTCCTATATACCTCAATTTATAAATACACCTTATTGGGTAATTTTACAATATATTTTACGCATAATTCTCACGGTTTAAAACAATTAGCACTGAACCTGTATTTATTAAGCTATTTATAAGTTTAAATAAGTTTTTATATGTAGATTGCTTTTAAAATAATACTTAGTATATATTAAACATATATACCTACTGATGATATTTTAAAGTATAATAGAAAACTGTATTTGATTAGATTGTTATATTACCCTTTAAGAGGAGAGAGATAAGATATATTTGCTCTTTTAATATATAAATTAAGTTGAATATTCTTTAATTTTTCTACATTATTCATTTTATCTTATATCTTATATTGTTATAGTTATCAATGTATATACATTCAAATAATTTATTAAAAATTCTATATTTTATAAATTCTATGGTAAAACAACGACAATATAATATGCGTTAACATGGAATAATAAAAGGAAATTTAACATTGATTGACTCTTTAACACTTTCTCTATTTATATAGCTTTTTAGAATATAAAACTATAAATTCCAAATTGGATCATTAACAAATATATAACATTGATACCTTTATATTGTATTATTATTTGCCTTCTCGATAAAATTAATATTAGTATTTAATTATATTAAGTTTCCACAAAAAAACAATATTTCAATATTAGTTATTAATATAATATTTTAATAATTTATATTTATAGGTATATAATAATAACTCTAATTATATCTATCATATTATTTATAATTACTAGAACACAATATGATATGAAATTTTATTAATATACTTATATTTTTTCAATTAACTACTTATATTATAATATATTTCCAATTTATTTATACCTCAAAATGTAAAATTTAAAAATTAATAATGATTAATATATTATTATACCTTATGATAATTGAATTAAAGTGTATAAAACAACTCCTATTAATACTAATAATTTTAATACAAATGTAAAGGAAATACAAAAAGATAATAATAACTACAATTAAAACTAAAAAAATATTATATATAGTTCAATTTTTTATGTATTACTAAAAATGTTAGATACATAAAGTGCCTTTTGTAGATATCGTTGTGTTGTCGAACCTCGATCGATATTCCATGAATCTATATTTTATGACTACCTATTATATATTGGTAATATGTTTAATTAACAATCAAAATATACCCATTAACCTGAAGTTATATTATAATGTAGAGGGATATTCAAAATGAATTGAATTATAATTCATACCCAGCCCCATATATAATGCTATTATTACGGTTCAGTTAGGTAACATTATTTAAATTAAAACAAATCTGATACAAATTATAAGTTTTACTAAATAAAATTTTCATAAAATAAAGAAACATATTATGTTATACATAATTCAATATAACCACAAATTAACAAGTTTTATATAGGCAATTATAATATAGCATAATATGAATTAATATATAGTCAATATATATATTATAACTCATGAAAAAATATTATGGGACTCATTTTTGATTGTATATTTCGACTGTTGAACATCATCTCGTGATTAAACATACAAGATGGTGCATATATTTAATTAGTGTTCAAACTATAAAAAATTAAATAAAGGTATAATACTTAACCCTAATCCGAATATGGGGAACACAACATAAAAACCATATAAAAATTATGCAAAAATTATGATTAAAAATTGCTTATTTCCAATAGACATTTTCTTAACATATATCAATCATTATTACTACTCCTGGAATAATTATTACTATTGAATCATATATTGATGTTCATTTTCTTCTTTATTTTTTTAGCTTTTCTCTTAAATGCTGTTTTTGAGGTCGTTTCCTAAATCCAAATAACGAATACTAATGTAAAAATGGTAAAAATATTATATATTTTTTGATAATAGCATATAAGTAATCACGAAAATAAATTATAAATTCCTTATTATTTACCTTATAAAAAATTCCCAAGAATATTGGTATTGCAGCAAATGTCGATAAAACTGGAATTAATTTGTTTGTTATCGACGAACTTGATGATGTAGCTTCAGAACTTTGTCCATAAATTTGTTCAGAGTTATCTTTAGAACTTTTTACATGATCTTGTGTTGTTTTTATCTCTTGAAGGAGTGGAAAATCGTTACATCCAAGTTCATTACATTTTTTTTTTAAATTATTATAATCAGTTGATAAACTAGACAATATTTGACTACATGAACTGTTTTCAGCAATACTAGAATCTTCACTAAGCTCTTTATATTTTTCAACAAATTCTTTAGCATGTTCCAAACTTTTCGTGCAACTTGATTCGTCTGTATTACCTTCAGTATACATTTCACATAATAATTTAAATGCATTATAATATTTAGACATTTCTGTAATACTAATACTCATAAAGCATTCGTTTTCTTTTATAAACTCCTTAAAATTATTATATCCAAATTTATCTTTTAATGAACTACTACAATCATTATCACCTTTTTTACAATTAGTATAATGCGTATTATTTTCTATATAGTTTGTATAAAAATCTTTTAGGTTGTTGATGCCATTAACGTTCTTTAGTTTTAACATATGACTTAACCATATCATAATGTATATAATAAATACATTAGGTTGATCTTTACTTAAATCATTAATCCTATTAACAATAGTTTGCTCGAGCAACCATAGACATGCAGCATTTATTTTATCGAGCTCAGTCTTACATTCCTTTTCCCCTGAATCTCCATTAGGGCAATAATTCTTAATATTCCCATTATTATGAAATTGAAAACTTGTATTTTTGTTTAATTCATCGGGCAAAAAGTTTCTCAATGTACTAAATCTTCCACACTAAGAAAACATTTAAAAAATAATAATAAAAATATATGTTAATGTAACTCTTATAAAATAAAATTTAATGAATTTTATAGGTAATATAACATCGAAAAATATAATAAAAAGCAAAATTTATTAAAAAAATTATATACCATGCGATGATCCATTGTAATTTTATTTTGTTTATAATATGTAGATTATGTAACATCATATTATTTTATATATTTTACGGCTAATAAATGACAAAATTATTGAAATTTAATATAAAATTGTCTGTGGTTAAACATGTTATTATCATTTTTAATATCAATTTAAAGATAATATGGAACAATATATACTTTTATGGTAGTTAGATAAATTGCCTTATTTTGGGGAATGTTTAATCCATTTTTTGCCAAATGAATATATAATACAATTTTACATAAACAATTATCCTTAATAACACTCATATGAAAATTAAATCAGCATTGTAATGAGTTAGAATGTATCTTCTTATAAATATGCTTTAATATAGAAAATAACCAGCACCATATCTTTTGTTTTAATATACTGCAAAAATTGAAACAATTAAGAAACCCATTATTACTATAATATTAAAGTATATAAATAGTAATTTTTTAAAATACATTAAATATTTATATACTTGTTTCTAATATATATACCACTGTTTTATTAAAATTATAGTATTTCAAATTAAGTTGTATGCTACATGCTCTATCCAAATTACATAATTTTAATATGATTTTTATTTAATATATATAAATTTATAATCCATTTTAATGAGTCCTATAACTTTATTTTATTTTTATATACTTCAATTTATAAATATACCTTATTGGGTAATTTTACAATATATTTTCCATATTTTTTCCATTCTTTAAAACAACAATTAGTAATGAACCCGTATTTATAAGCTTAAATAAGTCTTCAAATGTAGATTGTTTTAAAAATAATACATAGTAAATATTAAACATTTATTATGCCTGTTATTTAATATTAAATATTAACAAATTAATAAGTATTAATGCAAATTTAAAGTATAATAGAAAACTATGCGTAATTACGTTGTTATATTTACATTTTAGATAGGAGAGATAAGAGAAGTACGTTTTTTTAAGACAAGGATGTAGCCATATAATATTTACTTATTCTACATAGCTTAATTATGCCTTATATTTTCTAAAATTAAAGCTTTTAATTCATGTATACATTAAAATTCTTAATTAAAAATAACTTAGAACTATTATTTTTCTAAATATATAGTTTGCTTTTATATTTTAATAAATAATATTATACTACATATTTTATAATAAACTATATTTTAAGGAAATTGTATAAATATTAATATTATTTTGATTGGTAACGTTAATTATAATATTAACACATTAAAAAATACAAAGTCAAAATTGTAATATTTCATCTTATGTTTTTCGCATACAATTTTAATATCATCATACCTTTGAGAATAAACATAACTGCTATATATCCATGTATCTGAATCAAATAAAATAATATATTAATCTATTGTTATTACTACTACTATTATTATTGCCATATCACTGTATAGTACAACGAAATAATTAATTCACTCAAGAGGAATACTTTAATCCAATTAATATTTTTCCTTGTTTTATTGTTTTAAAGTATAACATTTTAGAACATATTTTCTCGTAATAACATTATATTTAAATTGTATATTTATAATAACCTAATATAAATATTATTAGTTCAAATAAATTAATTATTATATACTTTTTCTATATAATTATATGAAGTTTTCACAATATAGCAATATTTCAATATTAGTTATCGGTAAAGTATTTTATTAGTTTATATGTATAGACGTATAATATTAACATATTCTATATATCATTATTTATAATTATTAGAACAAAATATGAAATTTTATTAATATACCTACATTCTATTTTTTAACCATTTTAAAATATAATTTATTTATACCGCAAATCTTTAAAACTTAAAAATTAATAGCTATTAATCTAATGTTATACCTTTATAATAAATAAAACATATAAAGCATCTTCTATTAATACTAATAATTTTAATACAAATGTAAAATACAAAAAGATAATAGTAACTACAATTAAAACTTAAAAAATTTTGCATATGTAATTCAATTTTATGTATTACTAAAAATTTTGAAATATAATAATATTTTATAGACATCGTTGTGTTGTCGAATCTCGATCGATATTTATGACTACCTATTATATATTGGTATATGTTTAATTAACAATAAAAATATACCCATTAACCTTAAAGTATATTATACTGTAGGAAACAGTTTCAAATGAATAAAATTATAATTTATACTCCGATATATAAAATTATTATACTGTTCGGTTATAAAAATACGATTTGAATAAAAACAAATATGATAAATATAATAAGTTTTACTAAATAAAATGTTTCACCAAATAAAGAAACATATTATGATATACATAATTCAATATAGATCCGGGTTAGCAAGTCTTATATAATAGACAACTATGATATTCCATAATACAACTTCATATATAGTCAATATCTATATTAATATATACAGTATAGACATTTTATTTTAACCATATTAAATCGGTATGAACACTTATCTATATATTATAACTTATAAAATATATTACCCAAATTATTACATATTAGCTTATGCCCCTTTTTGTTTGCATATTTAGACTACATCTCGAGATCAAACATACTGAATGATGCATATATTTAATTAGCGTTCAAATGATTCAAAATTAAATATAATATAACCCGAACCCTAATTCAAAACATAGATTTAATGAACGAAAATATAACACATAATACATAACCTTAACCCATAGAGGATGAACCCCCCGACATCAATAATATTATAATTAAAAAATAAATTAATTTTATGTGTGTATGTATATATATTTCTTGACTTTACAACTTTGTTTCATTATTTTATTTTTATATTTTTATATTTTATATATGCTCCGCTTTACTACTAAAAGGGAATTTATAATTTGTATTCATTTATAAAAAAACATGAGCGTCAATATTACTACCAATAAGTAATTTTTATAAAACTAACTGCACTTCTCAGATTAAATTAATTATTTTAATATTTAAAAATATAATAGACACACTTTATATTAAAAACTATGCATTATCAAAGAAATTTTGTAAGACAAATGGGAAAATATATCAAAACAATTATTTAATATAATACTATGGTTATTTATTTATTAATGTAAGTATATATATATTTCGTACATAACGGGATACTCTATAAATTTTAGACTGAGTTTAATCAATTATAAAAATATAAAACTTGTGTATTCATAATGTTATATATTAAAAATGTCATTTATATAATTAAATTTATTCGTTTTTAAATATTATAATATTATGGAAATTATGGATCATAATATTTTTGATATTCATTATTGATGATAACTTCTGTTATTGACACCGTCTTATGGTTGAATTATTTAAATAAAAATGTATTAAACCTATAAATCTGATAAAAACATACATCTTACCGTTTAAATATTAGTTTTAATATTTTATTGGAGAAAATTCTTTGCTTCAATTTTAATTACACATCTCCAGATTTTCGAATTATTAATTTTTAATTAAAAAAATACTAATATATATTTTAATAGTTTGCAAAGTTCCCAAATGAATAAGTTTTATATTCAAATTGTTTTATTTCTTTTAACCATCTCCCTATATGTGAATAATAAAACCCTTGCAACTGAACCTGCTCTAGGAGAAGATACAGCACCCAAACCACTACATTGTTCTACGTAAGAAAATGCAACAACATATATGTTACATATTTCATTATGAAAATATTAAATATACGCCTGTACAGCAATGTTATAATATAAATATAATAACTTTATTTTTTTACACATAAAAAATATGTTCATTTTTATCAATGATAGTTCAGAAGAAATATATGAAAAAAACAAGCACCTATTACGTAACGATCCCAAAGAAACTATACAAGCGTACATATATATGAATAAAGCTTTAAACCATTTAGACCATCATTCTACAAGTAAAGATTATAAATTATGTAAAAAATATAATTTCCATCGTGCGTTTTTTTATAAAAAAAAATATCAAGGTCATACCGATGTTGAAAAAATTCAATATACAATCGATGATCCGAATAAGGTATCAATTAACGAACAATATTAAAGTTATTTACCAAATTAAAATTAAAAAAATGATTATAATTTATATACATATATTTCTTTGTTTCCATTAGTACAATGAAATAATAAACGAGTTATGGGATCCTGATCATCCCAATTTTTTAAATACTGGTTCTGTTAAAAGTGTACAAAACATAAATAATTAGTAAAATCAAAACATTATTTTTACTATTTATTCGACATTTCATGATTTAGCATTTCCATCGTTATATGACACTATCTATTGTTTCCCATATCTTTAAATTCATAATATTTTATTTTACATAATGCAAAATTATTATATTTTTGAATAATTGTCCGCGTGCACAATCCAAATTTAATAATGATACAACGTTACAAAAAAAAATTTGGACACCGTCAGAAATATTTTTATGCTTTATTTACAAAGGTTGAAGTAAGGGAAGCTTTCTTTTTCTATTTCGTTATAAATCATATTTTTCATATTATTCAAATACACTTTTATTAATTTTGTAGATATCAGAAAACATAACTATAATTGCTTATGGGTCAGCAAATATAAATAATCACAACCCTTCCAATAAAAAATATAAAAACGAAATTGTAAAAGAAGCAAATTTATTAAAAACTAACATTGATTCCGAAGAAGGTATTAGAAAAGGAAAATTAAAAAAAACGTTTGTTAATTGGAACCTTATTAAAAAACGCAGCAAATGTGTTAATATCACCTATATCAAATATGTAAGCGATATCCAAATTTTAATAATAATTTATTTCAACAATTGTTAAAAAAATATTGTTTTAAATAAATGTACATATTTATAATTTTCAAAAAAATTTAAACATTTTATATATTTATCCATTTATGTTTTTTTTTTATTAGATTGATAGATATACTTCCATTTAACAAAAATGTATTTTTAAAAAAATTGGAAATTATTTATTACCTTAAAAATAAACATGTATTTCATATATATATTTTTTTCAACACAGTAATATTAGAAAATTCATATTAATAAAATGATTTATTTCAATATATAATAGTTTATTTAAATTACCATCATAATTTTTTTTTTGTTTTAAGAATGTTTTCCTTATATATAATAATATATTCATATATTTAATTTTAATCAATTTCCAAACATAAGTGTTATAATTTATGAAATTCCCTTTCATATTATTGTTTACCCATTTTTGTGCTAAATACTTAAGGATTATATAGAGGTTAAAAATTATAAAGTATTATTCATATGTTTTCTCCTTTATCAAGTATTATTCATATGTTTTCTCCTTTATCAAGTTATTACTATGTATTAAATATAATTTAATATAAAAATATAATCTCGACCCATAATACAAATTACAGGTTTCCCGAAACACAACCTTGATCCCCAACCCATAATCTATATTCCTAAAATTTTAAATTACCACATCGAGAAATTATAATTAAAAAATAAATATCTATATTCTTTATAGATATATCATAAGTTATTTGCACCTCAACTTATATGTATATATATATAATCACACACATGGTATCGTTTATAAATTATAGTTTTGGTTTAATGAACTATAAAAATATAAAACATGTGCATTAATAATGCTATATATTAAAAATATTATTTATATAATTAAAATTATTTATTTTTAGATATTATAATATTAATGAAATTATGAATAATAATATTTTTGATATTCCTTATTTATAAAAGTTTCCGTTTTTGATGTCGTTTTTTGATTGAATTATTTAAATAAAAAATATATTAAACTTATAAATATGATAAAAACATACATTTTACCATTTAAATAATAATTTGTATTTTTTAAAATTAATATTTGTTTTTTTACTTTATTGGAGAAAATTATTTATTTCGATTTTAATTATATTTATGCAACTTTTTAATTTTTTATTTTTAATTTTGAATTTTTTATTTTTAATTTTTTATTTTTAATTTTAATTTTTAGTTTTTAATTTTTAAAACAATAAATATATTTTTTTTATTTTATTACTAATAAAGCCAGAAAATGACTAAAATAAATATCAAAATATTTTTTTTTGCTTTAAACTTGCTTATACACCTAAATAATAAATCTTTTGCAAAAGACCATACTTCAAGTACCGATGGTGTATACGAAGATGAAGAGGCTTTAGTTAATACTACTTTGGAAGATTCGAATCCATTCAATGATGATACCCCCGATGGTAATACATTCCCTGACGATACCCCCGCTGACGATACATTCCCTGATGATACACCAGCTGATGATACACTCCCTGATGATACCCCAGCTGATGATACCCCAGCTGATGATACCCCAGCTGATGATACACTCCCCGACGATACCCCAGCTGATGATACACTCCCTGATGATACCCCAGCTGATGATACCCCAGCTGATGATACACTCCCCGACGATACCCCAGCTGATGATACACTCCCTGATGATACACCAAAACCTACGTAAGAAAATATACATACGTACATAATATATATAACTACGCGAGATATAACTGTGGATATGTTTGTATTATATATGATAATATTATGTACATATTTTCCCAAATAAACATTTACATGCCTATCTGACCATCAATATACCATCTTATAAATATATTAATCTCTTTTTTTACAAATTAAAATTAATTTCACTTTGATAAATAGCAGTTCGAATAAAAAACGTAAAAAAAAAAAATCACTAACATCATACATTAATCCTGAAGAACTCCAAAAATCAAAGGACATTATGGACGAAGCTGTATTTCACTTAAAACGATATTCTGATTATAATAATGGTCATAATTGTTATTATCTTGTCAGTAATGAGTTATATTTATGTTTTATGGAAGAGAACGGTATAAAATTTGAAAAATTCCATCTTGTAATCCCCAATCCCTATAAGGTATGAAATAAGAAACATATTTTTTTATGTTATAAAATTAAGTTTAAATAAAAAAATATATAATTATTATATATATCCATATATTATTTTTTTGTTTCCATTAGTATGGTGAAGTAGTAGACATGTTTAACAAATTTAAAGGAATTTCCTATGTGGGTGACATCGATGTTGAAAGTATGTGAAAAATAATCAATTAAACATTTTAATATATTATTATTATTTTCATGCTATATTTATTTTTTAATTTTATATGCTATCATTTTTCATATGACATATGTTATTTTTTGTAATATATTAATTTATATGATGAAAAATTATAATTTTTTTTTTAGCAAAAACTGTTCGCCAATATTGTCCAAATTTAGAATTGATGTATATTCGTTATAAAAGCTTCGAAGTTCCATTCAGTGGATATAGTTTTGTTTTATCTGCAGATATTAAAGTAAGGAAAAATTCTTTTTTTTTGCCCCTCTATATATATATCATATTTTTCATATTTACACAATTTATTCAAATAAAAATTCATTTGTATTAATTTTGTAGGGAGAAGACACAACAATGTTTGTTCAAACAGCAATAGATTTAGATGACCAAAATACTTTTGATACCAGAAGATATAAAAACGCTATTGTAAAAAGTGCAAATTCATTAAATATTAATGTTAATGCGAACGATTATGGCCAAATGAAAAGTAAAAAAAAAATGTTTCCTAATTTAACTGGACTTATCATTCAAAAAAAAAGTGACCACGTTTGTGTTACCTACATCAACTCTGTAAGCAATATAAAAATTATAATAACATAATAATTTTATTTCATCATTATCAAAGATATATATACCTTTTCTATAATTTGCCATATTTTAATATTTCTATTCATATACAAATTGACCTGTTTTATATATTTATTCATTCTTTTATTTTTTCGTAGATTTATAGTGGTAAATCTTTGCCCAAAAGTTTTCGTATCCCACGCCTTAAAGCAAAAAAAATGGTATATTTGGCCAATTTAATAAAAGATACTATTAATCAATAAACGGTTTAACTTACATAATGGTCTGGTCTTTATCACTTTAATATTGAAATAACATATTAATAAAATAAAATTATTTTCATATATCATGTTTATTTTAAATTGTCACCATAAAACAAAAAAAGATGTTTTGTGAAAGTTGAAATCATATAATTTATTCATTCATTTTAATGTAATGGTACTTCTACATGTATTTGATTATGTTTAACACTATAAATGCATCCGTTATAACTTATGAATTTTTTTTCGATATCCCGTTCCTTTATATTAGTATGTATTCACATTTTTTATTTACGTATTTAAACTTAAAATAAAGATTAATAAATTGCGTGTATGATTCACACACCTTTTTTAATACAAAATTGTATGTACAATCAAATACACCATAAAAAATAAAACCCTTAACAACATCCTAACCCTTCATCATTTCACTACCGAGAAAATTATAATTAAAAAATAAAAATATTGTTTGTGTATAAATATCCATGACACCCTTTATAACTTTATAATTCATTATTTGTGTCTTAATCTTTTTATTTTATATTTATATAGTATTTTGATACATAAAAAATATATTTTATATTCCGTATTAATTTGAAAAAATACATATGCGTCAATACTAATAGAAATACACATTTTTATTGACTTACAAATCATATATATATCAAATTTTAAATTAAAGTTAACATATTTTTTATACTCATTTCTCTTTCTATTTTAAATGGTAATTTTTCTATTAGGTGACATACAATATGGTAGCACATAATATTGATTCAATGTGTATGTGTATATAAGCTATATTAATAATTATACATATGAAATTTTATATATTTTAGTTTTTATTTTATCTTAATCAACTATAAGATAAAAAGATTGTGTATCCATAATGCAACTTATAAAAATATTATATTAATTAAAATCACACTAATTTTGAAATTCGTTATTTGTGATAACTTTTTTTATTGCCTTGTAATGAACCCATTTAAAAAAAATTATCTAATTTAACCTGTGCCAAACATACAAATTGAACAATTAAGATTATATAACTTTATCATTTAAATAATTATTTAAATTTATTTTTAATTAATTATTTTTTATTTTTAAATAAATATTTTTATCATTTTTTTGACATTTTCTTCAATTTTAATTTAATGCAACTTTTTTGTTTTCAAATTTGTTTTCATTTTTTTTGTTTTCATTTTTTTTGTTTTCAATTTTGTTTTCATTTTTTTTGTTTTCGATTGTTTTGTTTTCAAATTTGTTTTCGATTTTTTTTTTCGATTTTTTTGTTTTTATTTATCAAGTCTAAAATGAATAAAATACATATTAAGGTATTTTTTTTTGGTTTAAGCTTGTATATGTGTGCAAGCGACAAAGTCTTTGCCAATGAACCTTCTTTAGTCAATTTTACTCCACCAAAAGATGCTCCAACAAAAGATGTTCTAACAAAAGGTATTCTAACAAAAGGTATTCTAAACCCTGATACTGCAAAAAAACCTCCTCACGGTGAAGGTAATCTAACCAAAACGACTCCGCCAGATAACCCTTTTCAGACAGATGATATGTCACCAAATAACCCTTTTAACACAGATGATCTATCAGCAGATAACCCGTTTCATGAAGATGACATATCAGCAGGTGACATAGAACCAGATAACCCGTTTCATGAAGATGACATATCAGCAGATAATCCTTTTCATACAGATGATCTATCATTAGATGATTTATCATTAGATAACCCTTTTCATACAGATGCTATATCACCAGATAACCCTTTTCATACAGATGCTATATCACCAGATAACCCTTTTCAGACAGATAATATATCAGCAGGTGACATAGAACCAGATAACCCTTTCCAAACAAATGATCTATCATCAGGTGACATAGCATCAGATAACCCTTTTCATACAGATGATCTATCATTAGATGATTTATCATCAGATAACCCTTTTCAGACAGATGATATGTTACCAAATAACTCTATTCATACAGATGATACATCATCAGATAACTCTTTTCAAACCTATAAAAAAAAAAAAAAATCAATTTTAGTTAGATTGGTTCAAAGAATGTCAGCTATATTAATAGTTATTTTACGAGCATTTGCTTGTAAACAATCTAAACCCAAAAAGTATGATTTAAACAAACATATTCGAACAAAAAATGTTCCAGAAAATGCTACTCTAGGCAAGGCTACTCCAGACAAATCTACTACAGACAAATCTACTACAGACAAATCTACTACAGACAAATCTACTACAGACAAATCTACTACAGATAGTGTTAATCTAGACAATGATGTGTAATACAACATGGAAAAAATATATACATATCCATATGCTATATGTGGGACTGTTATATATATATATATATATATATATATATATATACATATACACCTGAATACTGTTTTAATAATAAAAATTTCATTTTATAAATGCATTTTGCTTCTTTTTTTTCCCAAAGTAAAAATGATATAATGTCGATCAATGATAGCTTCGATGAAATATATGAACATAACAAGAATCTAGTATGTAACGATTCTGAAGAAACTGAAAAAGTGACGAAATTTATGAACGAAGCTGTAACACTTTTACATAAACAAATTGAAACTACAGATGGTTACCAAAATCATTTTAACTATAATAATTCAGGTATATATACTAAAAAACAAGACGATAAGGACATTGGAAAACTTAATATTACAATCGAAAATCCAGATAAGGTATAAACTAACATACATATTTTTTATCTTATAAAATTTAATTAGAATAAAAAAAATTGCTATTATATCTGTGAATATATATATTTTTTTTTTTTTTTTTTTTTCATTAGTATGATGATATAAAAAACATGTTATGGGACCCCAATAATCCCCAAAATATCGATCACAGATTTCTTAATGGTAAATAAAAAAAATCAAATAATAAATGAACCAATCAATCAATTTAATATATTGTTATCATTTTATCTATTCACAATTTTTATGTTATTACATTTTTATCTTTCACTTTGTAAATTTTATAATATTTTAATTTATATGTATAAAAATTATTATTTTTCAGGAAAACCTATTCGTGTATACAATCCAAATTTAATGATTATTCAACAATGCTATATGAGTATTTCTCATTCATCCATAAAATATTTTCATTATTTAGCCAAAAGAGTTGAAGTAAGCAAGCCATTTATTTATTCAATTCATAAATGTTATTTTTCATATATTACATCGTAATATGAACATTATATATTTATTTTCCAGATATCAAAAGACAAAACTCTAATAGTATATATTTCAACAAATATGAGTGATGTTAATAATGACGTAGAAAGCAATATATCTACTCTCTTAGAAATTGCATATTCATTAGAATCTGGTTGTAATTTTGAAGAAGAACTTAAGAAAAAATTTGTTAACTTATCCGGATATAGCATTAAAAAAAAAGACACACACATTGATGTTACCTATTTCAACTCTGTAAGCAATACAAAAAGTTTAATAGTAAATAATTTTATTTCATCATTCATCAAGCATGCACACTTTTTCTATAAGTCAACATATTTATAATACATTCATTCATCTACAAACGACTTATTCATTCATTCTTTATTTTCTTTCCCAGATTATTGATAACTATATCTTAGCTCCACTTTATGACTTTAAAAGAGTTCGATCAAAAAATTATATTCTTCTTATGAACTTAAAGGAAATTTTTTCCCCCCAAAATAAATATATTCCCAATAGTACCTTTTTATTATCGTAATGTATATTTGAATAAAATTTATTAGCTTTATATATTATGTTTATTTTAAATTATCATACAAATCTATTGTTTTTTTTTTAAGAAATTTTGTTTTGTATATAATTAGTTTATTTATTTTTAATATAAAAATGTATTTATTAAATTTTGTGAATGTACAAATGAAAGGATTTTTAGTTATTATCATCTTTTCATATTAACATTCATAATTTTTTATGTTAAAAACCAATAAGTTTGTACATGTTTTTATACATTTTTTAATACATTTTTAATACATTTTTAATACATTTTTAATACATTTTTAATACATTTTTAATACATTTTTTATACAATTTTTATAAAATTCAACATTAAATATTTAGTCTTAATATTTGCCATACTATACAATAGAATCTTTTCTACAGATTATTTCTATAATAAAAAAAAGATCCTGACTCAATGGAGTACATATAATTAACCAAATATAATAATACTCACAAAGCAATCATATATATTATGATTTTATTTATGTCATATTAATATAGATATTACATATCTGCTTTACAATTTTGTTAATAGATATTTTCAAAATAAAAAAAATTAATATTACAAAATGTAACTAAATATAGTTGGTACTAATTAAGCATAGTTGGCACTAATTAAATATAGTTGGCACTAATTAAACATAGTTGGTAGTAATTAAAAACATTGTTAAAATTTATATTAAATATATGTATATGTGTATAAAAAACAACAAAATTAGTGTTCATATCAAATACAACTAAAACAAAAATGTATCAAATATGGGTCATATTAATATTCCAAATTAATTAAAAGTTATATTATAATAAACTTTAATTATCATCAAATAATAATTATTTTATATTTGTAACATTAAAAAATTTTTATTCATTTTTACAAAATATAATAATTAGCAAATATTTTTTTATAATACAAATAAATTCGGTTCACTTCAGTTCCTCTTCTCCATTTTTTAAGTCTTATAAAACTTCTATTTGCATCAATAGAAAGTATAAATGGAAAATATGATATATAACGATACTTTTCTTATATATACTGAATGTTTTAATATAACTAATACCGTATCGTTATTATTATCATTATTATTGTTAATATATTTATAATTTCTTATAATTTGGGCTTAAACATATTTTATAATATTCTTCTTCGAATCCATTATCATTATTCTTCACATCATGTTTATCAATGCCTGCATATATAAATTTTTGATAGGATAGCTCCAAATAAACTTGTCTTTTTTTTACAGTTATTACCAGATGATTTTTTATCACTATGTTTATCACTATGTTTATCGCTATTTTTATTATCACTATTTTTATCACTATTTTTATCATCACTATTTTTATCATAATTTTTGTTCACTCTCATTGATTTCCTCGAAGTATCACTTTTTGAAATTTCTGGCTCAGTAATTATTCCCCCTAAAATGTCAAATACATTAAATTTATTTTGGTTTTCATTTGAATATGCATTTTCTATAATACCGTTTGTTTCGCCACAATCTTCATTATTTT